>NW_026014031.1:0-39205 GCF_020379485.1 Brassica napus | reverse complement strand
TGGGTTAGATAATTATAGTAAAATAAAAAATATAGTCTAAAGAGTTCTTAATGTTCACCAGGTTCATTATGCAAACAGAAAATATACATATATTAACGGACCATTACTATTCGAATGTAGCTTAGATTATTTATACTGTCAGAACTAACACACATATTGATCTAGCTATAGGTCTAGAACAATTTTATATTGAATATGCATGTGTCTTTAGAAGATAACATGATACCAAATAGTTGCTGTAGACGAATGTTAATCTAGCTGATATTCTAGTGATCTAGAAAAATAGTTGACGTCAGTCAAATGTTCACACAAAATGATTATACATTGAGTGAAAAAAAAAACCAACCAAATATATGATTTAATATCTCTTGAGGTTCGACTATCCTCAAGAACAATAGCAGAAACTACTGAATTGGATGAATGTATGACACAACCGTCTTCCAGTATGCAAACGTAGTTAATGTAAACCAAACTTGATCTAGCTAATATTGTAGACGAATGTTGACACATAATGAACTCCTGAGATGAATGTTTATATAATGTGTTTAAATATCACAGACTGTGAAGAGCCTCTGCTTCTCCTCCAGAGCAGTTGCAGAGGTTTCCAAAATTAGATGTAAGCATGTATGTTTCAGCAACCGTCGATGGAATGGTCAAAGCTTGAGAGCTTACTACTCTGCAGAGAAGGATATTCTTCTGTTCTTGTTTGATTGACCGTCTATCACTTGGGCAAGGCCAGAGAGGTCAGAACTACATCAAAGTTTTGCGAAGGATATGATGTTGTGTGATAATCAAATAAAAAGAGTTGTTTACAGTACTGATCACAAGTAAATTATTTTGACAAAGAAACAAACAGATTCTCCTCCAGAAACTTAGCAGATAGTATAAACAATCTTATTGCCTATGGCTCAGAAGAAACTATCTGATTTAAACTTCAATCTTTACCAAAGATATTAATACGAAATAATTCCAATGAATAGATAACCAGAGAGAACAATATCAATGACAACAAACTGTTTTTTTTTTTTTGGTTTATTTGTGCAAAATGCACAATGAATAAGCATTTTCTGATCAAAAGTCCACAAGTACATCTCATGCAGGTACTTGCCGACCATGTAGGGCTTAACAGAGTGTTCACCAGTCATTTCTCCTTCTCAAACCTCAAATTTCAGAACTTTCTTCTTCGTTGCAGAAGATTGTGAACACCTTTTCATAACCTTCCGGCCTCCACTTTGATAGAACCATCTTCAAGCAAACGGGGAGGATGGAAGTTCTTGAGTTGCAATGGAGCGGCCTTTATTGCCGTATCGTAACCCATAACTTTCCAAAATTTTGAAAGTTCAAAAACTTTGGCTTCTTCACGAGGAATACGTGAAACATGAAAGACTGTATCCACGATGTAAAATGTTTACGTATGTCGTTTGTTGTAGCTTTTAATCAAAAAAGGAAACAAAATTTTGAGGTGCTCTATTAAAGCGACACGTCAGCGTAAGTTTTTTAAATGAGTTTGAGAGCGACACGTGACGAAAGAAGTGTGAATGCATTAAAGTCAATGCATGTCTTTTAATATATAAGAGCAGGTCCATCGGGAAGTTCAAGACAAGGTTCTAAAGAAAAAAGAGAAAAAAATAAATGAAAAATGCAATAGATAGAACCGGTGTCTAATTAAGAGAATTTAGAGTTGGTAAAAACCCCATACGTGGCGGCTTGGTACTGGCTTGTACCTTTCACACACGAAGGGAAAAAAATTGTGCTTCTTTCGTCATTCTGTTCTTCAATATTGTCGAAGTTCTGTTGTTGATCGATTTTGTCTCTCTCTTTCTTCGATAAAGGATCTTCATGGGCTCAAACCTGATCCATTCGAAGGTTCTCAGTGGGATGGTTTAGGGTTCTTCGTTCAGTACTTGTGGGTTTTTGGAATCTTTTCGCGGTAAGTTTTAAATCGAATCCAAATCGAAATTTCGTTTAAAGCAAGCGGTTATAACGTTTTTAACTTTGTTACAGTTAATCTCCGGTGGAATTGCGGCGGGGACGTATAACGAAGGTGCGACGGATTTTAAGGAGACGCCTAGTTTGGAGTAGTTTCGGTTCAGTGTTATGTAAAAGCCATATTTTAAGTTGTTCATGAGCTTCTTGTGTTCATAATTTTACAGAATCAAAGCGAAAGGTGCAACTTGAGCCTATGGAGTCATAGTGACTACCATTGGAAAGTCAATGGTGTTTTGCAACAGTTGAGAAAGTTAGGATCTTGTTTAGAGTCAATGTTGTTAACTTTCGTGGTGTTGGTATGGAGGAAAATGACGTTGGATCAGAGCCTGGAGCTGAAGCCTTTGGTGATCACCAAGTCGCTTGTGGCTAAGGACGAGGATGTGGATTTGGGGTCTGGGATGGGTAGAGTCTCTATCTTCTTTGGTACTCAGACTGGAACTATAAGCTTAAGGGTTGTATAAGAACACACAATAAAGAAACTCTTCTTTATTAATCTCTCTTAAGGAAACTATCTCAAAACCTTAAGCTCTCAATCACAAACTCTTAAACTCACAAAGGTATGCAACACTCTTGCAACTCTTTATATAGATCTCTAAGTTTCCTAAACTCATTAGGAAACACACTTTATCTATAACACAATAAGAGTAGGATTAGGATAACTTAGCCTTTAAGTTATCTTCATGTTTATCTCTAACATTCTCCCCTTTAAACTTGAAGTTAACTTCCTTCACATCTTGAATTCCCACAAGATCTCTCATTTCTTTGAATTTGATTCTTCCTAGTGCTTTGGTTAGAACATCAGCCTTTTGCTCAGCTCCCGGGACGTGTTGGACATCGACTTGGTTATTCTCTACGCATTCACGGATGAAGTGATAACGCTTGTGGATGTGTTTGCTTCTTCCATGAAAAACAGGATTCTTTGTAAGTGCAATAGCTGACTTGTTGTCAAGCCTTAACTCTACTGGTTTGCTTCCGATCTCAGTGACTTCTTCAAGTAACTCCTGCAACCATATGGCTTGCTTCGCACCTTCCGTAGCAGCCATAAACTCAGCCTCACAACTTGACAGCGCAACAGTTTCTTGCTTTTGCGAGCACCAAGTGATTGGACACTCATTCAAATAGAACATATGTCCCGTAGTACTACGTCCATCATCCTCATCAATATTGTGACTAGAGTCACTATAACCAATCAACTCTGTTTTCTCCTTTCGACGATAAACAAGGCCAAGTGAAAGTGTACCTCTCAAGTAACGCAGAACTTGTTTAAGTGCAGCTCCATGGGAAGTCTTAGGTTGGTGCATATACCGGCTCAACATGCCAACACTAAACGCTAGGTCGGGTCTCGTGTGCAGCAAGTATCTCAAACACCCGATGGCTCTTCTAAACTCTCTCTCGTCTATGTCTGGTTCCTCTTGTCCTTTTGTCATCTTAAGTCCAAACTCCATTGGAGTCTGCGTAGCATTACACTCACTCATGCCTGTTTCACACAAGATCTTTGTTGCATATCTCTCTTGAGACAGAGTGATTCCCTCGTTGTGTTGATAGACTTCAATACCAAGGTAATAAGTCAGTAAGCCAAGGTCACTCATCTCGAAATTCTCTGACATCTCCTTCTTGAATTCTCGAATCATCTCAAATTCTGAACCAGTCACAAGTAAATCATCGACATAAACGGCCACGAGAAGGTGTTGATTCTGCGCCTTCTTTCGATATAGAGATGGTTCTTTCGAACATCTCACGAACTTGAGCTTCTCTAATACCTAGTTGAGCTTCTCGTTCCACGCTCTCGGTGTCTGCCTTAACCCATACAAGGCTTTGTTTAGTTTATACACCTTCTCTTCACTGCCTTTGACCTCAAAACCCTCGGGCTGCTTGACATAAACATCTTCCTTCAAGTCGCCATGCAGAAAGGCTGTCTTGACGACAAGATGGTGGATTTGCCATCCTCGTGATGCAGCTAAGGCAATAATGAACCGTATGGTCTCAATGCGTGCTACCGGTGCAAACACTTCCTCGAAGTCAATTCCATGTCTTTGTATATAACCTTTCGCCACCAGTCTTGATTTGTGTTTGTTAATGCTCCCGTCAGCGTTGCGTTTGATCTTGAAGATCCACTTTAAACCAATTGCTTTGGCTCCCTCGGGTAACTCAACCAAGTTCCAGGTTTTATTCTTAACAATGGACTCGATCTCGTTTGCACAAGCGTCGCGCCACACCTTCTCTTCCATGGCTTCCTTGAAGTCCCATGGCTCCTCATCCAACAACAGAAGGAGACGCTCACCTTCTGCCTCCGCCATACATATGTAATCGTCTAGATAGCTAGGTCTTTTACTTTCTCTCGTTGATCTTCTTAGTTGTACCTCCTCTGTTTCGTTGTCGTCACCGAGATATGGTGCTGCAGGGTCTTCATTATCATCTGCTATCTCCTGTTCATCATTATTCACTTCATCAACTTCCTCCTCTTGCGTTTCTACTCCTTGGTTTCCAAATTCTCCCATCAAGTCAATTGTGAACGCTCCTGGTTTCCTCACTTCATCATTCTCAGGGTTGTACCACTTCCATCTCTTATACTCATCAAACACTACATCTCTACTCACTATTATTCTTTTTGTCACTGGATCGAGCATTCGATATGCTTTGGAACCGGGTTCGGTTCCTAGATGCACAAGGGTACGAGACCTATCATCGAGCTTTCTTATGTTTGGTGCTTCTACTTTGGTATAGCCAATGCAGCCAAATACTCTCAAGTGTTTGATGTTAGGTTTTCTTCCCCTGAGTGCTTCGTATGGAGTTTGAGCAGCTAGTGTCTTTGTGGCCACACGATTTATGAGATAAGTTGAGTGTCTCACGGCTTCTCCCCACAGATAATTTGGTACCCCCATGTGTTTGAGAATGCTTCTCGTCATCCCTAGCAGAGTTCTATTTCTTCTTTCAACAACTCCGTTTTGCTGTGGTGTGTAAGGAGCCGTTAGATGCCGTTGTACTCCAGTTTCTTCGCAGAACTTATGAAACTCTGTTGAAGTAAACTCACCCCCCCTGTCTGTCCTGAGTGTTTTGATCTTCTCTCTTGTTTCTTGTTCGACTGTAGCTTTGAAACGTTTAAATTTTTTAAAAGCTTCGCTCTTCTCTTTTAAGAGAATAGACCACATATACCGAGAACAATCGTCTATTAGAACAAATATGTATCTGTTCTTTCCTGCAGTGGGTGGGGTAATGGGGCCGCAGAGATCACCATGTACTAGCTCTAGTACTTTAGTTGCTCGGTATGATGTTGACTTTGGAAACGGTTGGCGTGTTTGCTTTCCAACCAGGCAAGACGCGCATGTTTGATCTTCGATCTTTATCTTAGGGATGCCGTCGACCAAGTCTCTTCCTATCGTTGATCTCATAGCTTCTGTCCCTATGTGTCCTAGCCTATCGTTGATCTCATAGCCCGCATGGATTTATTTTTGGTTTCCATCCCAAAAGGCCTCGTACTATTAGAGTTGGACATCTCTTTATATATTAGACACTCCTTGTCTAATTCTCCAATGTGGGACTTAGTTTGTTATATCACAGGAACCGCTGAAGGGTTTGCTAAGGTACTCATTATGGGTAAAAGACTAGCTAGTTGTTATGATTTTGTTGTTGTTGACTTGGATGTGGCTTCTGTTTTATCAAAACATTCTTAAAGTATCTTTACATTGTACGTTCTGAGTTACGTAGGTCTTAAAGAAATTCTTGTTTTCTTTTTACATTGTATTAGCAATATGGTTTACAATTTAGTTTTTGGTGTCTCTCTCAGCTAGAAGCAAGCGAATCAAGATCATCGTTGCTAGCGGTATCAGCCTCTGTGTGTTTATAATCTTAGTGCTTGCAGCATTTGTGTGTTGGAGATACAGATTCAAACAAAATGGTGAGACTCTTTTGTCTCTCTTTTGTTGTCTATTCATACGTAGATGTATGGCCAATTCTTAGATGTGTTTCCATGTTTTTTTTATAAGTTAAAACTATGACTATAAGCTATGAACAACCACATTGTGCTTCTCTCTTATTTTTCTCTGCAGTTTAAAATTAAAAAGAAAAATTAATTTTTAAGAACCTCAAAAGGGTTCTGCCATTGGACCTTCACAAATTTAATTACCTTACAAGAAGTTCTAAACTTCATAAAGTACAAAAATTACAATTAAACTAATCATTAGAACCCATAATGGGTTCTAACCAATGGAGATGGTCTAAGGGATCTTTGTCTTCCTCTCTCTCTCAAAATCTAATTTTCTATTTTTTTGTTATTCTACCAATAAGCCCTTTTTAAAAACTATGGACGACAGGCTAGGGGCGGAGCTAGTGCATGGACAATGGAGGCATGTGCACCCTTAATATTATGGATATTATGCATTTAGTAAGCAAAATTACAAAAAATTAGCTAGGAAAATGGTTAGACTGATGTTGTGCACCCACAGATGTCTCAAGTTCGTTATCCCTATTGGCATTTATTTTAATTTGTATCAGATGTGCACCCATAGGAACTTTGTTCTAGCTTCGCCCCTGCGACTGGCCGAGGTCCTAAATAATCTCCAAGAGTTTTCTGGATGGAGGTTAAACCATGGTACCATTTCACTTGGGCAAGCAATGGCCAATGGTAACTTCTAAAACTTGAATTGAACTGATCACTATCGACTTACGTATTGTTCCACAAATTTTTCTCTTACCACCAGGTACCACTGCTTGGTTAATACAACATCCATTTTCTTTTGCATTTACTTAGTTACCATTTTACATTCCCTTATACCGGTTTTGATTTATTGGTTTGCTATTTGTATTTTGATATAACAACATTTGAGCGAAGTTTCTGAAATTAGAGTTATTATTCCTAAATCTCATTGAGATTTTGATATAAGCAAGAAGCATATTAACTATTAAGTATTACGTAGCATCGATTGAGATTTTGATATAAGCAAGAAGCATATTAACTACTCCCTCTGTTCCTTAATATTACATATTCTATGAAAAATATTTGTTTTAAAAAGATCTATTTTTTACATTTCCAAGACATGTTTTATTAATTAATTGTAAATTTCAAATAACTTAATTGCACTTACTGAATTGTTATTGGTTTAAAATTATGAAACAAAGATAAACACAAAAAAATATTCAAATTTAATTTGTTTTATTAAAATGTGTGAAAAATTTAAAGACGGATAGTCTAGTACGCAATGCCAAAAAATAATTGTCTTATGTTGTTCACATGGATCCGGAACCGTCGATTTGGTTTAAAGAACCAGTATGAGTCTGTTTAAGTTGATGATAAAAAAAATCTATACGTGTCAGTATCATATTGTAAATTTATCTCATTTCGAACACATCTATAGTATAGTACATGATTGGACCAGGAGTTTCACGTTGCCCACAAACACATGCTAAGATAAGCACAACAACACCGAGCTGTGGTCGGGAAACGCTTGGAGATTGCGTGAACAAATTGTTATCATGAAATAACCACGGAAACGGATTTTCATTTAAGTGGAAATAACAAGAAATTATGAAAACGATATATTAGGTGAGAATTAACTTGTAAATGCAAGGTACAATTTGCATTTGGTAATCGATGCAATGCATAAGTACGTTTATCCAAGATTTAGACAAAACTTTAGACGGTCAAAATTGTAGCTAGGAACTTAAAAGAATTAAAATATGTCATTTTTTCAAGATTGAAAAGATATGAATACGTCAGAGAGAATATGTATCTTACTTGTATTAAATACTCAATAGAGAATGAACCTAATTTACTTGTTCACTAGATCTTGATACGCGCTTTACAAACCGGAAATATTTTATGATGAAAAATTCTACTAATAACTAAACAAATATTTTTTTAATTGTATAAAATATTTTTGAATTTAAATCAGTGCTTTTAAATTCGACTCCAATTCGTGGTCAAACCGGTTAATGCAGTGATCTAATAATTCGATTTAGGTTTTCTAAAAATATCCATATTTAAAAAACTACTAAAACCCGAGACTAACCGATTGAACCAATGGATGACCGTATATGTAATATAATTTGATTTAAATTGTTAGATTTTCATAATATGTCACGTTTTAATCCAAATTTCAAAGGTCATTGTTATGCAATTTTATAAAGTTACGACGTTACTACAAAATTTTGACAGAAAAAATGATAGATATAAAATAATTAAGAACTATAAATATGTCTTGATCATATTACTCCTTTTTATATAGTTTAATTTATTTATTTTATTTATTGTACAATGTATAACGTATATATTATGTAATGGCTATTATTAAATTATTATGTTACTTAAATAAATGATATAACCATTACTTAGGAAATATAAATAAATAATCCGTTTATTAAATTGATTTATTATTGAATAAAAAAATTTGTAGTATATAAACCAGTAAAAATAAGTTCTATTTATTTTGTTTTTTATAAATTATTTGAATTTTTTCAATCATCTAATTTATCTAAATAGTTGTAAAGAAAATTGTTAGAAATCATTAAAAAGATGAGATCTAATATTTTATATTGTTTGGACACAAGATTAATTATATTTTTGTTTGGAAACATGGATAGTAGTATAAAAATGAGTATATTGTTTGGAAACATGAATAATAGTATAAAGAAGTAAATATCTATCTTATTAAAACTCAAGTCCAAATTAAGTTTATTTGGAAACATAAATATCAATTTTTTAAAAAGTTTGTTTGAAAACATGGATTGTAGTTTTAAAAGAAAAGTTTGTTTGGAAATATGGATTGTAGTTTTAAAAGAAAAGTTTGTTTGGAAACATGGATTGAAATTTTTTTTTTTTAATGTTTGTTTGGAAACATAGATTGCAGTTTTAAAAAAGAGGTTTGTTTGGCAACATAGATAACAATATATTAAGAAAAAATGAGTAATGACTTATATTTTTAAGAAAAATTAGAAGTCCATAATATTATGAGAAACTATCTATCTTTTACCTAATCGGGTTCGGTTCAGGTCTGTTTGGGTTTCAGGTTTTTGGAGTCAAAGATTTCAGCTCCATTCGAATACTTCTAAATTTCAGTTCGGGTTTGCTTTGGATTTTTGCGGGTTCGGTTCGAGTTCTGATTTCGGATAACCCATTTAAACCACTTTTAAAATTTCAAAATTTATTATATACTTTAAATTTTTCAAAAACTATAAACAAAATAATATATTAGATATAAATTTGAATAACATATGCCAGAATACCTAAACTTAACATATAAATTAGTTTAGTTCAACTATTTGGATAGAGAATCAATAAGTATTTTTGGTGTTTTAATTATACTTTTACAGTTTTAGATATTTACTACTGATTCTTTGTATATATTTTCAAGTATTTAAACCAGCTTAAAAATATCATATATATTCTAGATGTTTTTATATACATTAAATTTAAAAATAATTAATATATATATAAGTATATAAATCTATTTCAGATACATTCAGATACCCGAAATACTTCGGTTCGGATCGGATTTGGTTCTCCAAAAACCAAAATTTTGAATCATTCGGATATTTAATCAATTTTGGTTCGGGTTTGGTGCTACTTGTTTTGGATCGGGATCGTTTCGGTTCTTCAGATTCAAGTATGTTGCCCATCCCTTATATTATTAACATGAAAAACAAATAGAAACATATTTTTGAAAAAATACACTCGCGCGGACGCGCGGATTAAAGTTTAGTTAGTGATTATATTTTGGTTTAACTATAAAATAGAAAGGCGTATTTAATTTAAAAACTTACAGAATAAATGTTAGGTCCAATCCAATGTAGAATAAATGTTAGGTCCAATCCAATGTTTCTGTTTTAATAAGATAGATTTACATAAATTAAATAAGTAAAATCGAATACCTCTGGGGAATTAACATTTCGGCATCGCCAGGGACAGAGGACCGACACGTGGCAACACGTGACTAGTCTGGATCACTTATGTGAGGCCAGGATACCTCTGTATAATTCAAAAAAAAAAGTTAAATAAGTAAAATCTAGTAAATCTAGTCACTAAGTGAAGTGTCAATTATCTTGAGTAGTTCTCTCAAGAATTAGATTCCTTTCAATCGAAAGTATCTTAATGATTCTTCTGTGACTGGAAATATTTATGTGTTACCATTATTTAAAAACGATGATTTTTTTTTATATTTAGAACCATATATATTCTTACGTTTAGATGATGGATCTTATAAGTGGTTTGAACTACATCTATTTTATTAAAACTGAAGTACAAAAAATTACTTTCCTAATTTTAAGTGATTTCTTACATCATCTTCATTTATTTTTAAACTAATTTTAACCACTTGATTTATTATCTTTTCCAAATAATTTGACAACATTTATTACATAAATGTAAAATAGAAGTTGTCTATTTTCAGTTTTTATTACATCTTTTACATTCTATTTTTAACTCTTCATAACTACTTCATTAATTATCTTTATTATCATAATAATTCGAGATTATTTATTTTACGTGTCAACCATAATAATTTTATAGGTTTGAATGAAATTGTTCCATTCCTGATAAAAATTCAAATTGGTTAACTAATAATTTTTTTTTGTTGCTTACATAGTCAGTTAGGCATGAGTATTTATTACTATTTATGTATCTGTTTGGGTATGAATCAGTTCTTTCATGTATCGGGATTTTTTTGAGTTTTAAAATTAGGTTCAGCTTGAATATTATAAATTTATGGGCGGATTTTAAACTGGATCTTTCGGGATTCGAGTGCGTACGGTTATAATGTGTAAAAACCTACTAAATATCCAAATAGCATATATATTTAAAAATACTATTAAACAATTTTATAAAACGGTAAAAGTCAATCTCTAGTACAGTTTAAAAGAAACTACATAATCACGTTGATAGTTAGATAAAGCAAAGTCAAAATATTTTGGAGTAATTTTTTTAGAGTACAGCTATTTTACTCTGAGGGTAGCTGAATATTTACAAATCAGGAAAACTCAGGGTAAAAAACATTTCAGCTGAATATAGCTTAAAATAGCACAAATTATCTCTCCACTTTTGAGGAGAGTAAACATTTATAGTTCAAAAAACAACATAATCCCGTTTTGGTTATTCAAATTCAAGTCTTGGAGAATACGTGTGTGAATTGTTAATAGAATACTTTTAAAGAAATTTTTAACAGAATACAGTTTCAGATTACTTTTATTCATAAAATGGTTATTGTATTTTATGGTTTTTCACTGGTCTTTAGCTGAATTGTGTTTGTATTTTGAGCTTAATGTGATGACTCGTTACAATTAGGTAACGAAGCTTAATATTTTATCTTAAGGGACCGTGCATGAATATGGAGTCAAAAGTATTGTTTGTAAGAAACCAAGAAACTGATAAAGCACCATGCATAGAGATATAAGGGTGGGACAAATGTGGTATCAAAGTATCATAGATGGAAGATTTTCTTATCGTCGCATTATTGTGGCTTTATTCTTTTAATTTTGGAATGACATGTGAGTATGTGACACATCCAAAGTTGGCAATGGCATAGATTCCCAAAACAATCATCCTTTTGTTTTGTTTTTGTAACACTCATCCTTTTGGTTTATACCAAGTTGATGATGAATTGAAATCTCTCAGTTTCTATTTTCTACAGTAAAAACCCCACCTAACCTTTTCTAGAATTTCATATTACCGAATTTATGTGTCATATTACCTTTTTATAAATGACATTGCCGCATTGATACAGTAAAAACCAAGCATGTAAACTGTTTGTTGTGGACATGATCATCAACTGATCACAGCCTTTTTGATGCCATCTACTGATCTACATATTAATTATTTTCGAGTGCTAGTATTTACAGAGTAATTAGGTAAAATAACAAAATAGAGAAACTCATTCTAGATTAAGTAAATAACACAATTAACATTGAGAAAATAACCATATATGTTTTTGGATATAATATTGTGTGTGTATCTATCTTATTAACATTGAGAAAATAACCATATATATTATTACATTATATTAAAAGTAATGGGTTTATGTTACTTGATATATATATTCAAATCAAAATAATAATTTAAAATTAATTTATATCAAAAAGTCATTCAAAATATTAATATATTCAAAATTTGATATTCCATTCTAGACCACTTGATAATGATTTGATTTACTCATATCCTTTACATATTGGATTATAATTTATCGTATAATTCAAATGAAATAGGATAATAAATATATAACAAACATATATTATAATATAACACGTTTTCGCAAAGAAAATATCAAGTCTTTAGGTTACCAAAAAAAAATATATATATATCAAGTCTTTAGAATATCCTACAGATCAGTTAGTATAACATATCTGATTCTATTATATAACTACGTACGTGTTGAACTGTCTATGGTTTGGCTATAGGTAGTGGGATTGACCCACATAACCTTAATAATTGCATGTTAAAAATATAAAATAATGAAATATCGATTAGAATCACTAACCCTTTTCCAAAAGGATGGAGAAAGTGTAGAAACGTTTGGAAAGATTAAACCCTAATCATCTCAACTCTCACGAACTTAACTAACCCAATAAACTAGAATCGAATACCAAATAACTACAGAAAAGTAAATTTTGTTTGAGTTCAGAATCTATTATACGAATATGGAAGTATCGAGTGTAAGTAACTAAGTATAGTTCCCTTATTAGTTTTGGAAATATCAAACTCTTGTTAACTGAACTCTGCGAGGAAAAAAGTTACTCAAAAATGTAGCTAAATGATTTGAATAGACAGCCCACATAATCAGCATCCTTTGGTTTCTAGAAGATAATTCATCTCGAAAATTATTTCGAGAGTTGTCCCATTTTGTTATATATCTTAACTTATATAATTGGTTAGTATTGATGTGGATACATTACTAATTTTGTAGGGCCAATACTAAAGTTTATGAAGAGAGATTCCTAATGTATGGTGAAAAATCATCATGACGTCCACAAAGAGAGAATGCAACTTGTAGTAATATTGTACATTAAATCTTTCCTTTACCTTAACCATTGGAGACGATTTATATTTAATTTTTACCTTTTAAATGTATTTCGAATAATGTTGCTAACATCATTCTAGGTTCGAGGGATCAACTCATCATCAACATGTACAGCTTTGTAATCATTGCTCTCTCCCTAAGTAAAATATCTTCCTTCATCTCGGTGACTATTTAACCTATCAATTCACCTTTATTTAGTCACTTTCGAATATACTAATATTTTTGTTACTTGACAGGGTTCAAATGTTTTTACTTTACAGTTTACACCTCTCGCTTTGCTTGTAGATGCGACCTGAAACATTGTGTATGTTTCTCATTGCAGATCTTACTCTTACAAACATGAGAAACTGAAAATCAAGTCCATCCGGTGCCAAGTACCAAATCATTCAACATGTTATATAAAACATAAGAATGCTGGTTAAGGATAATTGTGATCAGTTGATCATAAAGCCCTAGCTCGACACAAATTACTAAGTCCGAACATGATTTAACAATGTTTTGACAAAGGATTATCGATTATCATTTGTTGCGCAGATCGAGCTGCCATACATAGAATAACATTGGCTTTTTGGGTTACGATTGGTCGTTTGGTTCTAGCCGATTAAACTTATATTAATGTCGTAGTTTATTTTTATTTTTTAGTCAAGTACACAGTGATTCATGAGATTTTTGTCCCCCCACAACATCTGCAGTCAAATACCCACTAAATCATTGAACATGTGCAAGTTTTCGAACCATGTGATATTGAAATGAGAGTACTAACTAAGATGCTTAACAAGCCACAATGGTCCAAATACTAGAGAACAACATACCATATTAGCCTTGACACCTTGTGTGCAAAAAAGAAAAGAAGAAGATCAGGTTGAGCAATGGATCACAACCATTTCGTACACATAAAAACAACAGATTGATATGTTACCAAGTGTAAAATCTTAAAAACGAAAAGCAATGTGAATGGTAGGTATTTGTATGAATGTTAGGTTTAATGATTAAGAGATTTGTTCAAGGAGAAGAAGGACATGGGCAACCACAAGAAAAGGGTATAAAAGGACAAAACATAGTAATTGAAAGGGTCGACATGGGGAATTACAAAGAAGCTGAAAACCTTGGAACCACATGAAATAAAAAAATGTCATTGTCACAAGATAGTGAAATCACACTGTTGTCTCTTGCGTATGTGTTTGTTTAGATCTGATCATCCACGAAGAACCACACATTAAAGCAAAGCCACAATTTGAAAAAGACCCAATCAACCCCATCACTCTTCACATGTCCATTGAATCGAATCTCCTCTCCTCTCCTTTCTTCTTTTGTTTTGTTGGACTTAGATAGAATCAAAGGACACACAAAAGTGTCAAAACCCTTATCACTATAACCTCCACCATCTTCAACATCTCTCCTTATAAACAACTCTACTACTACTCTTCTTTCTCGCTCACATTCTCTTAAGTACTCAATAAGCAATGGTGAGTTTTAGTTCCTTTTCTCTGTTTTTCTTGGCTCTACTTTTTCTGTCTTAATGGTTTTGCTTGTCTCTAAAGGTTCATGTGTCGTCGCATGGAGCAAAAGATGGCTCGGAAGAAGCCTTTGACTATAGAGGAAATCCACCTGATAAGTCCAAAACCGGTGGATGGTTAGGCGCCGGTTTAATCTTAGGTACACAATCTCAAGTCTCCATATCACAAACCGACTAAAAATACTCTGTTTCTATACTCTGTTTTGTTCTTGTAACTAAAACATATTCCTCTGTTTCTAACCTTCTCGGTTTTTGTTTCTTTAAACTAAATGTGAAGGGAGTGAACTTTCGGAGAGAATATGCGTGATGGGCATATCAATGAACCTAGTGACGTACCTTGTCGGAGATTTACACATCTCATCAGCAAAATCTGCAACCATAGTGACAAACTTCATGGGAACTCTCAACCTCTTAGGACTTCTTGGTGGTTTCTTGGCTGATGCTAAACTCGGTCGGTACAAGATGGTCGCAATCTCAGCCTCTGTCACAGCTCTGGTAAAACCCTAAACCACGTCGTTGTAGCTAGAGCGTATCAAGAAACTTCTTCCTCTGATTCTTTACTTATGTGAAATCACAGGGAGTGTTGCTGTTGACAGTGGCAACAACCATCCCAAGCATGAGACCACCACTCTGTGATGACTTCAGGAGACTTCACCATCAGTGCGTAGAAGCAAACGGTCACCAGCTAGCTCTTCTCTACGTCGCTCTCTACACCATAGCTCTAGGCGGAGGAGGGATCAAGTCCAACGTGTCCGGTTTCGGATCTGACCAGTTCGACACGAGTGATCCCAAAGAAGAGAAGCAGATGATTTTCTTCTTCAACAGATTCTACTTCTCCATCAGCCTCGGGTCTCTCTTCGCCGTGATTGTCCTGGTTTACGTCCAGGACAACGTCGGGAGAGGCTGGGGCTACGGAATCTCGGCCGCGACCATGGTTGTCGCGGCCGTGGTTCTGCTCTGCGGGACGAAGCTGTACCGTTTCAAGAAACCTAAGGGAAGTCCTTTTACTGTTATATGGAGGGTTTGTTTCTTGGCGTGGAAGAAAAGAAACGAAAGCTACCCTTCGCATCAGAGTCTTTTAAACGGTTATGAAACCACAACGGTTCCTCACACCGAGAGGCTAAAGTGTTTAGACAAAGCCGCGGTTGTCGTAGAAGAGAGCTCTCCTAGTACCAAGGAGTTCAAAGAGAAGGATCCGTGGATGGTTTCGACCGTTACGCAGGTCGAAGAAGTGAAGCTAGTTGTGAAACTGATTCCCATTTGGGCAACGAACATTCTCTTCTGGACGATTTACTCTCAAATGACGACTTTCACGGTGGAACAAGCCACGTTCATGGAGCGTAAACTCGGGTCTTTCACGGTTCCCGCAGGCTCCTACTCTGCGTTTCTCATCCTCACCATTCTCCTCTTCACTTCCCTTAACGAGAGAGTCTTTGTGCCTTTAGCAAGAATGGTCACAAAGAAGCCTCAAGGAATCACCAGCCTTCAGAGAATAGGAGTAGGGCTTGTGTTGTCAATGGCTGCAATGGCGGTAGCCGCGGTTATAGAGAACGCTAGACGCGAGGCAGAGGTTACCAACGGTTATAAGATAAGCGCGTTCTGGTTGATTCCACAGTACTTCTTGGTTGGTGCGGGTGAAGCTTTTGCTTACGTTGGGCAGCTTGAGTTCTTCATAAGAGAAGCACCAGAGAGGATGAAGTCGATGAGCACCGGGTTGTTTTTGAGCACGATTTCGATGGGATTCTTTGTGAGCAGCTTGCTTGTTTCGCTTGTTGATAAGGTTACGCACAAGAGCTGGCTTAGAAGCAACCTTAACAAAGCGAGATTGAACTACTTCTACTGGTTGCTTGTTGTCTTGGGAGCTTTTAATTTCTTGGTTTTTATAGTGTTTGCGATGAAGCATCAGTATAAAGCTGATATGATTAGTGTTGGGGTTGATGATTCAGTGGAGAAGGAGAAAGAAAAATCTGAGTTGGAGCTTAAAGACATTCCATAAAACAAGAGATTTCTCTTTTTAAAAGCTTTCTTCCATTTTCTTGAATGCTTGCTTTGTTGTTGCTTTGGATTTTTTTTTTGTATTTTTTAAAATATAATGTGCGTATGAAATACAAGCATTTCTACATATAGTTTGGATTGTAATTTTGTTAAACTTGAAAACATTTGTTACTACTATATAATGTTAGCTTTTCTTTTACCTCTTCCAATTTTTTTATGAAAATCTTACATCTAAGGACACTTTATGAGTTTCCAATTACACTTGGAGACACATTGAAGTTTCTACACACATTCTATGTGTCTAAAGACTGTAATATCCTTAGACCAAATCACTTTTTCTTTTCTCTTCTTTTCTAATTCATTACGGAAGTTCATCATCTCTCCTAATTTTGTTTTTGTAACCCTCTCTCCTCATTCCATTTTACTTTCCCAAATGTTCAGATCATAATCCAAATCGATGAGTGTGATGAAACAAACCTTGTAAATAAATCGATTGTGATAAGCTTGGGATTTACCGTGGATAAGCTACCATGGCTATTACTAGAAGCAGATTCAAGCTTTCTGGACTTGAACATAGGAGATTTGGAGAGTTTAATGAAGTCACAGAGGAGAGTGAATTCCAAAATCCAGCTCCGGTGACTAAGGCAATTAATCCGTCAAGAAGATTCTAATTGAGACTGAAGTTGAGAGCAGTGAGCCTTTCTAAAAAAAAGAGTAAAATCTATTTTTTTAAAACAAATAATCTTATCTCTTCAGATTCTCAAATTCAGAAAAGTAATCATAATCATTTTATCTCTCGACATTTTCTCGATCTAGAAATCAAATTCTGGAAACGAACCGTAGTCTTCTCGATCCAAAATTATCCTTAACCCCCTTTCTCTCTGCCAACATCTTCTCCATCTTTATTCTTGATCATACATCTATTGGTCTTCTCTACCCCCCCCCCCCCCCTCATCCCCCCATGGAAGCGATGATGGCTATGAACAAGGCGGTTGTAGCTATGAACGGTGGCGCTTAGTCCCATGGAAGCAATGGTGGACACCGTGGTGAGATGACAGTGGATACCATAGTCCAGGCGGTGGTGGTTATGGAGGAGGCGGTGGTGACATGGTAGGTATGAAGGTGACGGTAGCTCTCCTGGTCAATGTGTGCGTGGATATTATTGATGTGGTCGGAGGAGTTGTGGATGAGGATCGGTGGCTCTTTTGGTAAATGTGTGCATGGATATTGTTGATGTGGTCGGAAGAGTTGTGGATGAGGATTTCATTGTGGATGAGGATCTCGTTGTCAGTGGTTGTGTTGATGTTGTTGATGTGACCGGAAGAGTTGCAGATGGGGTTCTCGGTGGTGGATACGAAAGTGGTAATAGAGGGAGAGGAGATACTAGAGGTGGTGATTAATGGAGGTGATGGTAGCTTGCTTGGTCAATGTGTGTGTGGATGTTGTTTATGTGGTCGGAAGAGTTGTGGACGGGGATCTCATGGTTGTGTATGTATGTTGTTGATGTGGTCGGAAGAATTATGGACATGGATCTCATGGTCAGTGGTTGTGTTGATATTGTTGATGTGAGCGGAAGAGTTGCGGATAGAGATCTCGGGAGTGGATACGAA
Organism: Brassica napus; assembly: GCF_020379485.1. Classification (NCBI taxonomy): domain Eukaryota; kingdom Viridiplantae; phylum Streptophyta; class Magnoliopsida; order Brassicales; family Brassicaceae; genus Brassica; species Brassica napus. Next base: position 21,095 of record NW_026014031.1, on the reverse strand, counting down.
AGTGGTAAGAGAGATGGAAGAGATAGTGGAATTAGTGATTCAAACGGAGGTGATAATTAAAACGAAGGTGGTAACGGGTGGAGGAGGTGGTGATGGCGGATATGAAGATGATGATGGAGGTGGTGATTGAAAGGGCGATAATGATAATGAAAGTGAAAGTGGAGGAAAGAGACACTGGTTCAGTCCCGTAGAAGAAACTAAAAAAATAAAAGAAAACAACTTTTGGATCAAAAAAAAAACTTTTCTAATTGTGTGGTCCAAAAACAATTCATTTTATCACATATATCTAGTTACAACACACTTCTTTTTACAGCTGTCTACAAAATATGTTAGACAAAAGTAAGGTTAATTTTGTCACAAAATATACAGTTGTCCACATAATGTGTCTCAACTTCACTATGTGTCTCTGAGTGTTCCATAAAGTCATATTGTGTCTCTTAGTGTAACTCTCTCTTTTTTTATAAATGACGCGATGGATAACTCGGAAGATGCTAGATATATACTGAACTTTGAGCATACTAGCACTCCAGTGGCCAACAATTTTGTATACAGACTCTCCCAGAACCACTTGTTTGAATAGTTCATCCTTCCTTTTCATCGATGGAAGCAATGCTGCAAGTGTGTGGTCAATGAAGGAACTTGGATTTAAAGGAAGAAAATGGTTTCACTCCACAAGCAAAGAACAAGAAAATATAAATTATATAAAACTTGAACGTTGAAAAGATTATGTATTCTTATGTTGTAGTATATAAAATTTTACTAATAATAACTTCTTAAATACATCTTTTCACAAACTTAGGTCTTAATTTTCCATTTTCTGTTTTTATTTTTAAATCGTATTTATATATATATATATCAAAATTTTATAATGTTCTCAAACCAGAATTTTGACAAATATATTTATTTTTATCGAGAAATCGGAGAAGGTAAACAAAGTTTTTCTCAAGCATGTTCATATGAGACCTAATTATATGGTATTCAGAGTCATATTGTGTAAACTACTTTAAAATTTATGTAACTTTAAACAATTTAAACTTTGGGAGAATAAAATTCTCACTTTCTAACAATATCACAAATATAGAGATTTCTTGAAACAAATATCTAGTGATGTTGAAGGAGAAGATGACATTTAATCCATGTAAAGAGAAAGAAAGAAAAGTTAACAACAGTACTAGTTCAATTAGAAGTTGTTTCCTTATGAATGATATGCATCTTCTTACTATGTAGAAAACTTTATTGCTCAGGTGCTGGAGGTGAAAAAAATTGCTGAAGTTTTAGCTCTTGCATTTATTACAATACTTTTTACCTTATTTTCTTACTTTGTTGTTCAAAACGAAAAAGTTGTGCACCAGCTAAGTTTGCAAATGCACCAACTACTATTGTTCAAGGTACACTAACATAGAGTCTTGATGAAAAATCTTATAAAAAAGAATAAGCAGCATACACCATTGTTTTGACGGTGTTAATCCTGCTATTATTTTTTAGAACATCAAAGCAACTCTACAAAAGCATGAACTTTATAGTGAAGTTAGAGTCAGAGCTTACCGTGAGAAGTATAGTACTGAATTGTTTTATTACTATAACTATGCCAAAAATTTCTTACAAAAGAGAGTGTGCAAAGCTGAATTTACGGAAGTTGATAATATGTTGGTGGATATTCTTACATGGGGACTATACTATCTGTCTATCCAGCACCATCAAACTTGTTGGTAATCTCAAAAAAACATCTCAGACGAAACAGAGCTATATGGCGTTCTTGAAGATTTGAAATCACAGAATTTAAATATTCTTGTTTCACTTCTTGGGGAAGAAGACCGCTCGGTATGTCTTCCCACAAGCATGTTTGCTGTCGACCAAAGCACGAGTGTCCCCAACAAACGGATGAAGTTGGCACATGGGTCTAACATAGGCGTCTTTTGGTATGATCGTGATATGATCTATCATAATGTTAGATCAGCTCTTGAAAATCAAGGTCACCGTGGTCAAGTGTCTATTTGGGCTTATTGTGAGAAGAACGACTTGTTACTCTTCATTTGTATCACTATGATACCGACAAGGAATCGAACTGCGAGATTGATATGCAAAAAGTTACAAGTTGCAAGTTTCAACTATGTCATTGAGTACTTAGGATGTCAATCCAAATTAGGAAGATCTCAAGCAAAGAGAATACAAATCATGACTTAATCTGAGCAATAAAAGTCTTGTTAATTGACCAATAACAATTCTAGCGAGACTAAATAAGATTATCTCAAGTTCAACAATAAACAGGAGCAATAATCAAATGGCAAAGAGGAATTCATGGGCTAAGACAATGGACATAGGGTGATCAATTGTCTGTTTTGAAGATCCTCTGTTTCTAAGCTTCTCTGTTTTGTTTTTAAGCTCATATTGCTTAGCATGCACCAACTTATGTTGTTTAGACAAAAACAATTTATACATATATTAAGGCTATTGCTAGTTCAGGTTCAGGTGACACTAAGAGAGCATCATCAAATGATTTTTGACATGCTTATAACTGAGTACAAAGTAAAAATATAAACCTAAGCGCTAAAAAGAAGCGAAAAGAGCTTAAACACTGAAAGAAATCTAAAAAATTGTGACAATGTAAGACAGAGGCTTGCATGACATGTGGAAACGGCCAAAAAATAAGGTGTTGTATCATAATATTATAACTAGATTTTGACCCGCGCAACCGCGCGGGTGTTTGTTTTTACTTTTTTATACATAAATTATTATTTTTAAACATTAGTGATTTTTTTTAACATTAATCATATACTTAAATGTTTATATAACTATTTCAAATATAATAATTTTATAATTTACATGTTATAATTAATCATTTGGTTAAAACCGTATGTATTTTCACTTCTTATTATATATTTATCTTATTGTATTTGTATTTATTAATTAAGCAAATTATTATATTCATGAGAAAACATATTTGAAAATTATTTTGTATTTAATTTATGATAAATTCTGACCCGTGTTTCAAAGTTGTATTTCTTTTTACTAATATTTTTTATACTTATTCATTTTAGATAATATATTATTGTATATACAAAAGTCTAAGATATGTTAATTTTTAGGCATGTATTATAAGGTTTGTTAATTTTAAGCCGTTCAATCATCATATTATATTTTTAAAATAAATAATTTATATTTATGAAAATAAAATTTATAAATTTATCAATTGAATATACTTTTATCATATTTATTTAAGTATAATAATTGTATTTTAACATGATCATGACTATAAAAGAGGTAAAATATGATATAATTTATTTATTTTTCATTTTATAAACGATAACTTAAGATATATTAAACTATTGTTAAAATACTTTTACACAGATTTATTAGAATTTTTAAATATAATATATAAATATATAAATATATATTATATTTAAAATTAAAATATATTATGATTAAAGTAGTTACAAAGATTTTATATTATAAGCTTTAAAGAAATACATGTTAATTTTTATACATGTATTATATATTTTGCTTAATCCATCTTACCAACATATTAGATTTTATTTTTGAACATAAATATTTTATACTTATGAAAATGAAATTTCTAAAATTTATAAATTTAATACAATTTTCTTATACTTAGCTCAATATAATAATTTTCTTTTAATATGATTGATTATGATTATATAATATATAAAATATTACAGAATTTTTTATTTTTGATTTTATAAATGATTACTGAATTTATTAATGTATAATAATATTTCAAACTAATTTCGAAATTAATGAAAAATATTTAAATATAATTTCGAAAATGAAGATCTTGTAAAAATCTTTTAAAACAGATTTGTTAGATTTTTAAAATAAATATATTTATATTTTAAATAAAAAGATATCAAAAGGTATTATGATTAAAGTATTTTAAAGATTCTATGTATTATTATTCTTAATAAAATACATTTAATAAGATTTCTAAGTGATGGTCCAAATAAAAAAAAAATCACACATGAAAGAAGTCATGGCTTCTCTTTTAATATATAAGATGAAATTAATTAATTTCAAAAATACATTTACTAATAATTTTTAAATATTTTGTTAGAAATAAATATTTATTTCTATTTTAATTTTTTTCAAATTTGTTTTCTAATAAAATAAAAATCATGATTTTTTGATGAGTGATATTTTTATTTGGACCATCATTTAAATTTTCTATTAAATGTATATCACTAATGCTAATATATATAATATTTTTAACTACTTTAATCATAATATTTTTTATATCTTTTAATTTTTATAAAAAAAAAACAAATTCTAACACATCTCTTGAAAATATTATAATAAGATCTTAATTGTCATTAATTGAATATAAATATTTTCAACTAATTTTGTAATTAATAATGAAATGTTACTAAAAGAATAAAATTATATTCTATTTTATCAATTTTATAATAATATCTATCATTTTAAAATAAAAACGTTATATTGAACAAAATATGATAAAATTATTTTAAATTGATAAGTTAACATATTTTATTTTCATAAATATAAAATATTTATGCTAAAAATATAATATGTTGGTAGAACGGGTTAATATTAGTAAACTATATAATACATGTATAAAAATTTAACTTATCTTAAACTTTTTAATATACAGTAATTTATTATATAAAATTAATAAACATTAAAAAATTACTAAAAAAATTAAGCGATTTGAATTACTGATCATGATTATAATAAATTAAATACAAAATTGTTTTCATATATGTTGTTTCATGCATTAAAAAATTTAGTTTAGTAATCAACTGCAAATTCAATAGGACAAATATATAATAAGCAACATATATATGTGATGATTTTAATTTATAGCATGAAAACTATAAAATTATTATATTTGGCATAATTATATAAATATTTAAATATGTGAGTAACATTAAAAATATATAATAATTATGTAAAACAAATATCTATATATATAAATGTGAAAATATATATCCGCACGGTTGTGCGGGTGGAAATCTAGTAATAATTGTATTTTAACATAATCATGACTATAAAGTGGATAAAATAGGATATAATTTATTTATTTTTCATTTTATAAACGATAACTTAAAATACATTAAATTATTGTTAAAATACTTTTACACAGATTTATTAGAATTTTTAAATATAATATGTAAATATATATTATATTGAAAATGAAAATGAAAATATATTATGATTAAAGTAGTTACAAAGATTTTATATTATAAGCTTTAAAGAAATACATGTTAATTTTATACATGTATTATATATTTTGCTTAACTCATCTTACCAACGTATTAGATTTTATTTTTGAACATAAATATTTTATACTTCTGAAAATAAAATTTATAAAATTTATAAATTTAATACAATTTTATTAAACTTAGCTCAATATAATAATTTTCTTTTAATATGATTGATTATGATTATATAATATATAAAATATTACATAATTTTTTTATTTTTTTATTTTATAAGCGATTACTGAATTTATTAATGTATAATAATATTTCAAACTAATTTCAAAATTAGTGAAAAATATTTAAATATAATTTCGAAAATGAAGATCTTGTAAAAATGTTTTAAAACAGATTTGTTAGATTTTTAAAATAAATATATTTATATTTAAAATAAAAAGATATGAAAAGATATTATGATTAAAGTATTTTAAAGATTATATGTATTATTAGTCTTAATAAAATACTTTTAATAAGATTTCTAAGTGATGGTCCAAATTAAAAAAAATCACACATGAAAGAAGTCATGACTTCTCTTTTAATATATAAGATTTGTTAGATTTTTAAAATAAATATATTTATATTTAAAATAAAAAGATATCAAAAAATATTATGATTAAAGTATTTTAAAGATTATATGTATTATTAGTCTTAATAAAATATATTTAATAAGATTTCTAAGTGATGGTCCAAATTAAAAAAAAATCACACATGAAAGAAGTCATGACTTCTCTTTTAATATATAAGATGATTTATTTCTAATTTTTTTGCATAACTTTAAAATTAAAATCAATAAACCATTTTTAAATCAAAAATACTATCAAATTGTGTATAAAATCACATATTTATATCTAAATATTGTTGTTTTCTTTTATTTTTTTGTGTCGTATACTTGTATTTTTTTCTCTATCAAGTTTTCTAATAAAACTGTTCTCCTCGTTTTATAACTTGCTCTAGCAAATTCACGCGGAACACACAGAGAAAAAAAAAACTCATTTTGTTTTTGGATTGTCAAATAAATAAGTTCTATTATGTTTATGTGGTTACTTTTGTTTATTTAGCTAAACTCTTTGAAACACACAACAAAAACTAACTTAAAAACAACCAATAACTATTCCAAAGTTTAAAATTGTCGCACTACATTAAAAGTTGTGGTCTTCTTTTTTTTTGTTCGAAAGTTTCAAAATCTGAATCAAATATTGGAGCCTTAGCTTTAAACATGTCAGGAGATTTAGACAAACCATTGCTTTAAACTCTTGTGCTTGTATCTTAAACAACATGAGTCAACAAAACTAACACCATTACTTCTTTTCAAGATGTTGGAAGGTTTCTCAGTATCCACTGAGCCACTGGCTTCATTAGACTTGCTAACCACTACACCACTACCATCAATGAACCAAATGATAGATCCTAAATCGCCAAAACATCAATCCAGCTCAGATTAGAGGAGATCACAAACATTGTCTCCCGATTTAATACTCACCATACACGCAGAGGCGGACCTATGTGTACATTAGAGGTGTCACTTGCACCAGGTTAAATTATAGAAGTTAAATTTTAACCTTAAAAAAATAGATACTTTGGTTAAAGTATTGTTGGCTGACACTCCTTAACTTGAGTTCAAACCCATACAAATCATATTTTTTTAAGTGATTTTTAACTCTAATAATATTATGACACATGTTAAAATGCATGTTGGGTCCGCCACTGCATACACGTTCGAGGTTTCATAGACGCCGTCTAGAGCAAATGGGGTTTACCAATTCCTCATTATGGGATGTCCTCCTAAACCATTGCTTGACTTTGGCTAAACCATCAAGAAGGCTTGCATCTCAAACTCTGTTCTCATCAAGAAAATAGTAACATTTTTCAAGTACTAAGATCAATTCTTTAGTGACATTCAGTATAATATCAATTAGGCTAAGTCTTGAAGTGTTTGACCCTCAACTTTGACTCAGATCATCGGTCAACGATTGATTCATTAGAGAAAAACAGCTTTTCAAAAAGTAAAAGTCATAGAGTTATAGAATATGGAATATATTTCTGATGAGTGTGTATATAATAAGTTTCAGTCATCAAATTTATACAAGAAAACTCGTATCGAATTTGACCAAATTAATTCCCCTTTTATTCTGGAGTTACATTGGTGAGCTTCTTTTACTCACCTGCCACCCTGTCAAAACCGTGCGTGCCCATGTTATTTGATTTTTTTTTCTCTCTCTCTGTTCTCCTTTTTGTGTGATATATATTAAAAACAATTAAAATTGGAAAATATCTAGATCTTCAGGTTGTTATTGGATCTCTTCTGATAAGTGTAAATGGATTTACAGTAACAATCCCTGGAGAGGGATAAGGAGGAGAGGGACGATTAGTCTTTTCTATTTTTGCTCATTACAACCTAAAAACCTGTCTTAAAATTGTACTTTTTTTCTTTTTCTTACAACCTTTTTTTCCTGTCTGGATTTCGTTGGCCTTCTCCTGCGCTCTCTCTCTCTCTCTCTCTCGCTCGATTCAATTTGGGCGAGATAGGGTTTATCACCGGATCCCTTCTAAAGCTTTTTATCTTTATAGGATCCGCGTAGATCTCTCTTTAACCCATCTGCAAAAATGTAAGCTTTTAAATTCGTCTCTAATCTCGATTTGCGTGCTTGATTGTGTTTCTGATGTGTTTGTATCCGTTGATTTGGGTTCAGGTTTCAAGATCTTCCAATGAACTGAAACTAGGGTTTCTAAAGTTATGCTTAGACAATAAAGCTCGAGACTTTGTGACCTTAACACAGAGCTGATTACTTCAGGAGGGTTTAGATATGATCAAACAGATATTTGGGAAGCTGCCTAGGAAGCCTTCCAAGTCATTGAACAATGACTCCAACGGTGAAGGAGCGGTTAACTCTTATTACGCCCCAAACCCATCAGCTTCTGCTTCACGTCTACCAAATGGGACTATTGCTCCTAACTCTAACAAGAACATTCAAGCTGGACCCTTTCCACCTTCTGGTGTTGTTGTATACGAGGCCTTGCCTAGCTTCAGAGACGTTCCCATCTCTGAGAAACCCAGTCTCTTCCTCCAGAAGCTGACTATGTGCTGCGTTGTCTTCGACTTTAGAGACCCTTCCAAGAATCTCAAAGAGAAAGAGATTAAGAGGCAGACACTCCTCGAGCTCGTTGACTATGTAGCATCAGTTGGCGTGAAGTTCAACGAAGCTGCGATCCAGGAGCTGACGAAGATGGTCGCTGTGAATCTCTTCAGAACGTTTCCTTCAGCGAACCACGAGACTAAGATCCTGGAGATGCACGATATGGAAGATGAGGAGCCTTCCTTGGAGCCAGCTTGGCCTCACATTCAAGTCGTCTACGAGATTCTCCTCAGGTTCGTGGCGTCTCCCATGACCGACGCAAAGCTTGCAAAGAGATACATTGACCACTCCTTCGTCTTGAAGCTCTTAGACTTGTTTGATTCCGAAGATCAAAGAGAGAGGGAGTATCTGAAAACCATTCTCCACCGTGTTTACGGGAAGTTCATGGTGCATAGGCCTTACATCAGAAAGGCGATAAACAACATCTTCTACAGGTTCATCTCCGAGACGGAGAAGCATAATGGTATCGCGGAGTTGCTGGAGATTCTTGGGAGTATAATCAATGGTTTTGCTTTGCCTTTGAAAGAAGAGCATAAGCTCTTCCTTGTCAGAGCTTTGATCCCTCTCCACAAGCCTAAATGCGCGTCGGTCTATTACCAGCAGCTCTCTTATTGCATTGTTCAGTTTGTTGAGAAAGACTTCAAGCTCGCGGATTGCATTATCAGAGGGCTGTTGAAGTATTGGCCTGTGACTAACAGCTCTAAAGAAGTTATGTTTCTTGGGGAGTTGGAAGAAGTCTTGGAAGCAACTCAAGCTGCTGAGTTTCAACGTTGTATGGTTCCTTTGTTCCGACAGATAGCTCGTTGTCTCAACAGTTCACATTTCCAGGTTCTACTTCTTGTTTTTGTGTTTTCTCTCTTGACAAGAGTCTTTGTAACTTATAAGGAAGTTTTGTATTGTTAGGTTGCTGAGAGAGCTTTGTTTCTATGGAACAACGATCACATAAGAAACCTGATCACTCAGAACCATAAAGTGATCATGCCTATAGTCTTCCCAGCTCTAGAGAGGAACACGCGTGGACATTGGAACCAAGCGGTTAAGACTCTGACTCTAAACGTGAGGAAAGTGTTCTCCGACGTTGACCAAGCTCTCTTTGACGAGTGTTTAGCTAAATTCCAAGTGGAAGAAGAGAATAAGACAGAGGTTAAAGCGAACCGGGAAATAACATGGAAGAGGTTAGAAGATTTGGCGGCTTCAAAGACCGACGAGGCAGAGCTGGTCCCAAGATTTGTGTCCTCGGTGAATCTTGCAAGCAGCTCTGAGTCCTCAGGGTAGGTACTGTGGTTTCTGATCGGTTATGTCAGCTTATACTTTAATGGTAACGATACGGATTCGTGTTTGAGTTGTTGGATCGGTTTTCTTGAGGCAACCAAGAAGATAGAGAGAGAGAGAGAGGAGTGTGAAGTATCTCAGTTCTCATCATTGAATACTTTTAACAACTTTTTTTGTATGGGTGTATGGGTTTACTTTGTTGGTTGCTTGTGATCTTCTTCTTCTGGGAATGGGCAAAACAGCATACTTTATGTACTGTAAGAAACTATAGGGATGGCTCTTGAGAGACGAATGTATAATTATTTTGTTTAATTTAATCTTTTGGATCAAATTGAGAATGTTTTATCTATTTTCCTTTCTCCACAGTTTCGGAATAATTTCTTTGCAGATTTTTCCAGCTAGCTACGTATGCAAATTATATTTTTTTAATTATTTTTTATAATATTTTTAAGTTTTAGATATGTTTATAGGTTTTTGGTGTATGATTTTTATATATTTTGGATTGGGCAATTTTCTCTAATATGATCAAAATATTTATTTTTTTATTTTGAGTTTTTTAATATTTATTTTTTATTTTTTTTTAATTTGAAACTCTATTTCCAAAACTCCTTCTCTTAACTCTAAACCATAATATATATAATTTTTATGTATTTTGGATATTTAAGTTAATGAATACTGAAATTAAATTATATTCCAAAAATGTCTAAATAACCAAACTGATATAGATACGTGGATGTTCAAGCCTAAGCTAAATTTTAAAATGAGTAGGTATTGATCCACATAATATCAAATATTAGAAAAAAAAACTAATACCAAAAGCTGTACTCAATAAGGAAGCAAAGTCAAACCATAAAACTCTTATAAATTAAAGGAAAAATAACCAATTAATATACAAACAAAAATCGGATCGATGATGCATTCACACTATCACTTCCTTCAACAAAAATGGCTGCCTTCCTCTGATTCACGACCAAAGACTTCCAAATTCCAACAGACAGAAGTTTCTTTAATTGATCTTCTTATTAGTATTAAAAATCAAATAATATTTCCAATAATTAACAGCGCCGATTGAAATTAATAGGAATCATTCTGTGAGTTGAAAATAGTCAACGTCGAACTAGTCAACCTTCCTCCTCTTTGAATCTCATCTCTCTTCTCTTCTTCCCCAAACCACAAGGAAAAAAAAAACACAGAGACCTCAACGAATCAAAGATGGAGCTACGGATCCAAATTGCTACTCTTCTTCCTCTTCTCCTTCTCCTCTTCTGGCCGTCGTCTCTGTTGTTCACCGTGGAATCTAAATGCAGTGGAAGCTGCAACTTAGCTTTAGCCTCTTACTTCCTCGAAAACGGAACAACCCTCTCCAACATCAACCTCAACCTCAACTCTCCCGAGGCTCCTTACGATCAAATCAACTTCGAGCCGATCCTAAGGTACAACCCCAGCATAACAAACAAAGACTTAATCCAGATGGGTACTCGCCTTCTTGTCCCTTTCCCTTGCGAGTGCCAACCGGGAGACTTCCTCGCCCACGTGTTCACATACAGTGTCCAACCGGAAGATACTTATGACATAGTTGCGACTGAACATTACGCGAACCTCACGACGGAGGACTCTTTGCGGAGAACCAACACTTTCCCGGCGACTAACATCCCTCCCTCCGCGACGCTTAACGTGTCCGTGAACTGCTTTTGCGGTAACGAGAGTGTGTCTAAGGATTATGGGTTGTTCGTTACTTACCCGCTTCGTCCTGAAGACAGTCTCGACGCGATCGCGAGTTCTTCCGGCGTACCGGCGGAGACTCTGCAGAGGTATAACCCTGGTGTTGATTTCCGGTCAGGGAGTGGCATTGTCTTTGTTCCGGGGAAAGGTAAATATCTTTCTCACCAAATTCATATAATTGTATTTTATGAATAATAAAATCAGTCAATTGGTGAACCACTGTCGATTTAATATTTTCGGTTAATCATATTATCTTCTCTCATTTGTTATAACATTCTTGTTGCAGATCCAAACGGTACATTCCCACCTTTCAAGTCAAGGTAGGTTTTGTTTTGTTGGATGCATTTTATCTGTCACTGCTTTGATTTCTATGAACTGATGATGTACTCTCCTTTTCTTATGTTGTTTTTGTAGTGACAAAGGTTGGTTCTTCTCTCCGTTTCTGAGCTTTTGATGGTAGGAAAGAAGAAACTTAGGAGAGATTGAGAAATAATTGTTTTCTGATATAAGCAGGTGGGCTTGGTGCTGGAGTTATAGCTGGTATATGTATAGGAGTGTTGGTGGCTCTGTTGTTGATCTCCTTTGTCATATACTATGTTTACCGAAAGAACAAGAAACAAGAGTCACATTCATCTTCTATTCCGTTGTCTGCTAAGGTTGATCAGGGTAAGTTTTGTACGTGATGGAGGGATTTATATGTGTGCCTATTTTGAGGTGGAGTGTGTTTAGTAAGTTTTTTATGAATCTGCAGCTAGCCTCCAGAGTGGCGACTTGGTTGGTACAGGAGTTGCTCCTGGCCTTGCCGCCATAAGCGTGGACAAATCTGTTGAGTTTACCTTGGAGGAGCTAGCAAAGGCTACTGATAATTTCAATCTGTCTTTTAAGATAGGGCAAGGTGGTTTTGGTGCTGTTTACTATGCAGAGCTTAGAGGAGAAGTACGCAGAGATTCCCTTTTTTCATCCTTGTTATTGTAGGTCTACATGGTACATTAAAATACTATTTGATGTGTAGAAAGCTGCAATCAAGAAGATGGACATGGAGGCATCAAAACAATTCTTGGCGGAACTAAAAGTCTTGACACGTGTACATCATGTCAACCTGGTAAAGCTTAAACTGTGTTTCTCTGTCAGATAACAGATCATCTTTGACCAGATAACAAAACTTGTTTTTTTTTCTTTCTTTCGTGCAGGTTCGTCTGATTGGTTATTGTGTAGAGGGATCTCTTTTCTTGATCTATGAGTATGTTGAGAATGGCAACCTTGGACAACATTTACATGGATCAGGTACCTACACATATACTAGTACTAATAAGGTGAAACTTGCAATCAGTGATAGAAACTAAGGAGTTTATTATGTAAACTAGGACGTGAACCGCTACCGTGGACTAAGAGAGTCCACATTGCGCTAGATTCAGCTAGAGGTTTAGAGTATATCCACGAGCACACGGTTCCAGTTTATGTTCACAGGGACATTAAATCTGCCAATATATTGATAGATCAGAACTTCAGAGCAAAGGTTCATTCTCACTTTCTTATTGACTGAAACTATGTTATCTTTGCTTTGTTCAATGGCACTGAGTAACTTCTGTGTGTAACAACAGGTCGCTGATTTCGGTTTAACAAAACTGACAGAAGTGGGAAGCTCAGCGACACGTGGAGCGATGGGTACATTTGGTTACATGGCACCTGAGTAAAGAACTTTGATCTCATGTCTCTCTTACATATTTGTATTATCATTATAGTGATGGTTACAATAATGTAACTGCAGGATTGTATATGGAGAAGTGTCTGCGAAAGTAGATGTATATGCATTTGGAGTTGTCCTCTACGAGTTGATCTCTGCGAAAGCCGCGGTTGTCAAGATGAACCAAGCCAGTGGTGAATTCAGAGGCCTCGTTGGTGTGGTTAGTACTACTATTGCTTGCTTCCCTTCTTTCAAGACATGTATTGTCACTTAAGCATTTGCTTTCTTGCTTTGTGATGCAGTTCGAAGAAGTGTTCAAGGAGGCAGACAAAGAAGAAGCACTACGGAAGATTATCGACCCCAGGCTTGGTGATAACTATCCGTTTGATTCTGTATATAAGGTAAATAATCTCTTGCTCTGTCCAATCCGGTTTATCTTAACCAACATCGCTAAACCAAGCCAATGATCTGGTTTAGATGGCGGAGCTAGGGAAAGCTTGTACGCAAGAGAACGCGCAGTTACGTCCAAGTATGAGATACATCGTGGTTGCTTTATCTACTCTGTTCTCTTCAACCGGAAACTGGGACGTCGGAAACTTCCAGAACGATGATATTGTCAGCCTTATGTCTGGCCGGTAGAGTTTGCGGTTTATAGAAATGATTGTTCTTGGTTTTAACTTCAAGATTGATTTTGTTGATCTTCAGTATGTATATGTATACTCTTTATACAAACTGTGCATGTCACCTGTTGACTGATCTATATAATCTTCTATAATAATTAATTTGACAAGTTCAACCTCGACAATCTCAGTATCTTACGCAAGTATTAAAATTTTGAAATTGTTAATGGATATTCTATCAAAAGCTTCGAAAAAGTCTAGAGCTTTGTCCATCACCACCATGTTGTAATAAAAGCGACTGGCTGGCTTAGGCCCCCCATAGCCCATAGGCTACTCACTATGATCTCTAATGTTCAAAGAGTGTTGGAGCGTTCTGGCCTGTCCGTAGACGGTAGACGTGTATCAATTGATCTGATCGCATCAGCTTCTATTGATGTGATTACTTAGCACAAAATGAGCTCCTAGTTCGGACTCCATTGCCTCTTTATACTTTTTGTGTTAACCATCCGATTCCACATAATTCTGCAAAGGACGTTACCAACCTGTCTTTGTCAGATACCCTTTACTGGATTATTAGCCTGTGCCTCTTCTCATGTAGTGTTTTTTTTTTTTGGTTAAAGATATGTTGGAATTCACTGAAGAAACGAATTTAAAATTGAACCCGGCCGTTACTTGAAAACGCGTATACACAATCCAATGTGTTTTTTTTTTGGTTGGACAAATCACAATCCAATGTTTAAGGCGGCGTATAATCCGGGAAATAAGATGGTTGTGGAAGAGCCGACGCATGATGGATTTAGTGCGCCACTAAACGCAGTTCAAATGATCTCTTTTAGTGGGTGATAAGATTTTTTTTAATGTTTTTCTTTAACGAATGATATTTTTTTACAAGTTTTTGTGGAAAAATGTTTTGCAAATTTATTGTGCTTTTATCATATCGATCGATCTCTTTAAAAGCCAGGTGCACAAGGTATATAGATGAAGAAATGTTGGTTTAGGGCAAATTAAAAAAAAGTTGCTGATGGTAAAAATTTTGAAAAGAAATAAAGCTTTGTTGTCAAACTTCAAAATATTTTTTTTCAAAAAAAAGTTCAAAATAATCTACGTATATAATAAAATTATCTTAAGATTACATATTTATCAAGAAGAATTTTAAAGTGTGTCTAATTGAAATTAACAATAATTTGTTCCTTCACGAAACCTTTATTAAAAAGAAAAAAAAAAGGTTCCAATCGCGAGTGCATCGATATTTGTGATCTTCTCGCAATCAAACTTCTGATTGGGAGAGGCTAATGGACGAGGTGATGACAGTGGCGGACGCCGGCGGAAGCAGGTCGTTGAACGGATCCCCTTCGTCGCAGAATCTCCTTCCCCACAATCTTCCCCTCTTATCCGCTTTCCTTGCATTCGCCCTCGCTCAGTTCCTCAAAGTCTTCACTAATTGGTCCGCTCACCCTCCTCCTTTTCTCCGATCTGCTAAGATTGGCTTTTGTTTTACTACGAATTCAAGATTGCAACTTTCTTATTGTTAGGTGTTTAGTTTCGATTGAATTGTTAGAAAGTTTACAACTTTTTTAGTTTGTGTATCAGCCAACAGGGGTTGGTTCTAGAACCTTGAAAGTTGGCTTCTTTGCAGCTAGTTAAGATACTTTTGTCTTTTTTGAGGAGTAGATTCTCAGTTGTTTTGGTTGGTGTGTGTGTGTGTTAGAATGTTCCAGGTACAAAGAAAAGAGATGGGACTCTAAAAAGATGATCAGTTCTGGTGGAATGCCTTCCTCTCACTCTGCTACCGTCACTGCCTTAGCTCTTGCCATTGCCCTTGCAGAAGGTGCTGGATCACCCGCTTTTGCTATCGCTCTTGTCTTGGCCTGCGTTGTGAGTTCCCTTCCTCTGTGTCCTCCTTGTGCCATTTCTTGAGGCATTTGGTACAAAAGTGTCTTCTTTGGCTATTAGATTTTGGAACTTTAGAACCTCTTGCTTTGCTTAATTTTACATGTATCGAACGAACATATAGTAACAGCTTGTTTCATTTAGTGTGTGTATGAAAGGAGATCTTGTTCAACTAGCAATTCAGTTTTTATCATACATTTTGATTACTCAATCGTACTTCTTTTACATTTTGATTGCTCAAGCTTTACATATGTTTGTGAAATGGGGTTGCAGGTAATGTATGATGCCTCTGGGGTCAGGCTTCATGCTGGTCGTCAAGCTGAGGTAAATCCATGCGGAACTAACTATTAATCCCTTTTTACCATGTCTTTGTTTCTTTCCCTGAAGAAGGATTGTTCCATGCTTTCTAAACTCAAATGAATGGAAATTTTCAGCTACTGAATCAAATTGTTTGTGAGTTTCCGTCCGAGCATCCGTTATCCACAGTTAAACCCTTGCGTGAACTGCTCGGCCACACTCCTATCCAGTTTGTCTTACTCATCATCACTAATTCTTAGACTTCTGTTCTGTTCTTCAAAGAAAAATACCAAGCTATACTGTCTGAGTTAGTAGTCTAACCGGTTAAACTTGGGTAGTCTCCTTTCAAGAAAATGTTAGAATCAGATTTCACATGTGTCGACCCGAGAGTTCTGTTTGTTAAAGATGATATAGCTAAGTTATGAGGTTGAATATTACAGGTTGCAGCCGGTGCTGTTTTTAGGATGCGTGGTACTTATTTGATGAGGAGCGCAAGCTAGTTGCTACACAAAAACGAATCCAAGAATTTTTTTGAAATCATAGACCCTTGAGAAAATTCATCAGTGATCAAGCTGTGGGTAGATTATTGAAGTAAATGGAAATTGTTAAATCTGTGTAATATAGAGATCATAGTTTAAGAAAATTGTCCTCAAGTGAAAGTGAACTGACTTGTCGTTATTGTTTATGCTATTTCTCTTTTTCTAATATTATTATTACCTTCTTTTGTGTGTTTCTAATTATCTTTAAGCATTATTGTGTATTGGTAGAAAATGTCAGGGTATTGATCCTTGTGAGTCAGCCTAGCTGTTATTTAAATGACCGTGCCAGAGCATCTGGAATCAGATACCAATTGTATATTTTCACGTTCTTGTTTTATACCTTCGGTGTCTATTGATTTAAACTCTCTTTAGAGTGTCCTATGAAAATGCAAGCTTGTAAGGTATTCTAGTCAGCCTAGCTGTTATTTAAATAACCGAAGTTGTTTTATAACCTTCGGTGTTGTTAAAAAGTTAGACATGATGTCACGTTCGATAAACATTAACCAACTTTTGGGATTTTATACGAAAAGGGACAAACTTGTCAATTTAGTACGGCTTCTTGCTAAGGCCACGATATTCTGAGGTTCACATTGGTCATCACCGTCCTGACGCTGAGGTTTCACACTCGTCACTGTTGTCTTGTTCTGAAAGTTCGCATGTATACAAAGTCTTTTACAAGTACAACAACAAATCCAAATTCTTTTCATGATCAAGACTTAAAGACTATCCATATAAGCTGCTATTGTATTTGTAGATGCCTCTTGGAAGTCGCAAACCAACATGGTTAGAATAGGATAGTCCTTATATATACTAGTAAAGAAGGCACTCTTCGAAGACAAGGAAGCTCTGCAATCACTTCTTCCAACTAACCATTAATAGCAGAAGCCATGTGATGCAGATAAGTATTTTGAATATTTCCAAATATCTTTATTATTCACTAGTTTACATGGATAATTACTTTTTATTGTATTTTCTATATTTTAATAGTTTTCCTATTTTAATTAAGATTAGGGTTTTCTAGATTTAAAGATTTATTATAAATAGGCATCAAAACCTAAAGTTGTATTCATACTTTGATAAATAAAATAGAGCTTTTGCTTATACCTTGAAAGAGATTTGATTCAATTCATCTCTTTGAGTTGTCTTGTTATTGATTTGATTAAATTCATCAATACAAGAAGTTGGTCTCAAGACGCTATCGAAAGAAACTCTTGATTGATCCAAGAACAGGTCTCGAAGAACCCTAAAAGTTCCTAGATCGCCGTTCAACCTATCGTCCGCTGCATCACCACCATGCCCATACTATTAGCTAGTATTTAACAAAAAAATAGACTCATACAAGAATTTAATATTTCTACCAGCTCGAGAAAGAAAGCAAGACATTCACATCAACGGTCAACAACACCATACCCCAAGACATCTTGAATTTGTCCAAGAACAATAGCTTTTCCTATTACTGTCCCTAGAATTTTTGTTCATGTTGATCAGCTAGCAAAGAGTGCCAGATTCAATAACCAAAATTATGTAATAACCTGATTAGTTAGCTGGCCATTTGTGTATTATCAATTCCAAGAACCCTTCCTATGACCAATCACTGATCGTTGGGTAACATATAGAGGCATATGCCCATATCGTCAGTTCAGTAGGTCCTACATAACTTGAATAACATATGCCCATGTAATTTCTGTGTATACGTGTAATGTACGTGTACAGTGTGTATAACGTCGTTAAGTATAGTTCCCATATCCACCGAAAGCGAGGAAAGCTGTAGAAGCAAGAATATATTCACTCACTCGAAAGAAGATATGAATTAAAGTTAAATATTATTCCCAACAAAAAATCTCTATCATCTGTTTCAAGATTACAAAACCTCTTAAAGAGAACGTCACTGTTAGAACCAGAAGAAAAAAACAAGACAGACAAGAAATGGGATGTTTCGGACCATCAAAATCTTCAAGAACAAGAAACAAAGAACGAGACACCACTCGAGGAAGCCCACCTCCTCAACCTCAACAACAAACCGTGAGAGCTGAAGAGATTCTCTTACATATTCCAAGATGTAGAGTCCATCTCATCGACGAATCCGAGGCCGTGGAGCTCGCCTCCGGTGATTTCAATCTCGTCAAAGTCTCAGACAACGGCGTGACTCTCGCCATGATCGTCAGGATCGGACATGACCTACAGTGGCCAGTGATTAAAGACGAGCCGGTGGTGAAACTAGACGCACGTGACTACCTCTTCACGCTTCCGGTTAAGACGGTGATCCACTTAGCTATGGGGTCACTTTCTCAAGCGACGAGAGAGATGTAGCCGTTGTTGCGAACAGCTTGAAGTTGCTTGACGAGTTCTTGAAGGAAAACTCTTGTTTCTCGTACTCGGCTTCTAGTAAAGTTGACAATGGAATCGACTGGAAAGAGTTTGCGCCGAGGATTGAAGATTATAACAACGTTTTGTTGCTAAGGCTATTGCTGGAGGAACAGGACATATCATTAGAGGACTCTTCAGTTGCAGCAATGCTTACACCAACCAGGTCTTAATCACACTCATATACTCACTGTTTTCTATAAGATGTTTTATAAATTTTTAAAGTTTCTATGCCAAACTTGACTTTATTTCATATTTTGTGACCTTTTACGTATACAAAATTTTATTATGACTGGCTATAAATCTCAACTAGGTATTCAAACAGTTGTGACTAAATGGTTTATGTAGTAAGAAAAAGATATATAATTTTTTTTAAGAAATAGAACATCCTAAACAAATAAACGGATGTAGTACTAGAAGATCGTGTGATATGAATCCAAATGGTCTTATGTTATATGAAAGGATGAATGCTCTTGATGTTAATGCGATTCTTATTTGCACTAGTGTATATATATGATTGCTATGGTTATAGTTTCATGATTGAATAGGTTCACAGGGAGGTGAAGTAATGATTACAAAGGCTGATCAGGAGAAGAGTGGTTCCTCTCAGAGAAATGGAGGCTACAACAGTGGAAACTCCAGTAGTACTGAGAAGAAAAATGGAATCAACGCAAACCTTCAACGGTAATTCACTCCGTTTTAAAGTTCAATCTGATTAACTAGGGATTGTTTTCAAATTTAATTTCTGCGTTTGCGTTTCCTTACATGAGGAAAAAACATCATATTCTTGAATTATAAAACATCCTTTTTATAATTATTCTTGCAACCTTCGCTTAACTTTTGGCGTTTACACTTACAAATATTACAAAGTTTTGTTTTTAAGATTGTGTGGATTCATTTGGAAAATACAATTAATGAATATTAGGATAAGACATGCGCAAGTGTGAATTTATATGAAAATTATGTAAGAAATATCGTATGGAAAAAATAAAATTTATATTTTTTGATCGGATTAATATTTTTGGCCCTTTAAAAAAAAATATAAAAAACTTTTTTGTTAATTACATATTTTTTTGCTTATGAGATGATCTTATTTTTAAAAATATTTTAGGTCAAAAAATCACTTATCACATAAGAACCTACTATTTGGTTACAATGAAACTATATCAGCTCTATGTTTATCTCATGATTTAACAATTTAAAAGTTAATTACGGTTATGAGCAGTTTACGTTCACGTGCCAATCCTATCTATCTTCAATATTTTTTTTTTGTGTCATTTTTTTTTTCATTTTAGTTATTCCTCGATATAAATATTTATTTTTGAGTTTATTTTCATTTCATTTTTTTTTTGGGCCTAAGATTTAAAAAATGTTTAAGATGTAAAATTATTAAAGAGATATATACTTGGGTTAAGATTTGCACCTAGTACAGAATACATATTTTGTATTTATTACTTTTATGTTTTCTGCATATATGAAATAAAAAAAATTTATATATTAAATAACTAAGAAATCAGTTAATATTATGTAATAAATTAGCGTGCACATATAAATCAAACGACCGCTCTTGTTATTCTCAATTTTAGGTAATTAAATCAAAACAATCAATCTTATCTATCGTATATGATATATAATTAAATTTAAATAATATTAACATAGATATATAGTGTAATTTTAATATGGATATTTATTCAATGAGGTTTCTACTCATATGATTTTATGATTCTTTGCATATTTGTGTACCAAAATTTTACACAACCAACAATTTTTTTAATGTGAAATTTTTTAGTGGTTTTCAATAATTTATGATCATTTAAAAACAATGATATTTTTAAATTAAAATATTAACTTTTCAATATATGTTCAATGCAGATATAAAAAAAATATAAATATGTATTTTCATATGATGCATAGTTTAATTTAAACGATATGAAATATATATTAATATAAATACCTATTAAAATAAAATTATTTATTCATATGATTTTATAATCATGGTATCTTATTATAGAAAAAAATTTAAACCTTGATCACAAAAGTTTGTGAGACTTTTAACAGTTTTAGTAATTTATACTTGTTTTGAAAAATTCAAAATACAATATATACAAAAAACTAAATTTTTATTATATGAGTAATTAATGTAATTGTGTAATTTATTTTAATAAATAATAATTAAACAAAATTGATAGAAAGTAATTAGATTGTTAGTAAATCTTTATTATTTAAAATCATTAATTGTCATATATATTTGTAATCACATTAGGTAATTTCGTAGGTTATATTTAAACATAATATATTTAAACTTTACTTTATAATGAATGTCCAAAGAGACATACTATATA
>NW_026014030.1:0-38106 GCF_020379485.1 Brassica napus | reverse complement strand
TAAGTAAACGTAAACCACTCCGCAGACGCAAACACTGAGAAGAAGAGCTTATACACCACTCCCAATAAAGATACACTCTCGAGAACACTAACACATCAAACTAGAGGAGAGAGTTAATATAATGTCAAACACGTGCCACCATTACTGAAGCACTCCAACCAGATCTACAAGAAAACTAGATCCAACGAGTGATTCACTCTTAAAGACAATTATGCTCTCTCTCTCCCCTTTGTCGCCTCGCCGAAACTCGAGTACATAACACTAACCACTAGGCGAAATAAAGCTAAGCAAAGAGGAAAGGGAGAGCAGAAAGCCTCCGACGACCACGCGCACAATCTCCGATCAGCGGAAAAAAAAAACAGAACCGATTAGAAAAAAATTGGATGAGAAAAGTTGGACCTTTTCGTTTAAGAGAGAAAATCTTTCCATTTTTTTTCTCTCTCTATATATATATATATATATATATATATATTATATTGAGGTGCAGCTATATTCATGTTGTTCGGTGTAACTGATGAGGATTTGCGTCAAAATAGTTGAGGTAGACATATAGTCGGTTGTTGTATTGACATAAAATGTATCGATTCATTCATCTTGTTATAACTTTTAATTTGTAATCAAACCAAAACCTCAATGCATGATATGAGACACATTAATTGTCGAATGTAAACGGAATCAACCTTGACAATAAAGCAAAACGTTGGGCACTCTGCACATGGGATTAGCTAACATAACTTAAGAAGATTAGTGATATTAATTATCCTTACTAGATTTTGACCCGTGCAACCGCACGGGTGTTTATTTCACTTTTCTATACATAAATTATTGTTTTAGAACATAAGTGGTATGTTACAAAAAAAAAAAAAGAACATAAGTGGTATATATTTTTAATGTTAATCATATACATAAATATTTATATAACTATTTCAAATACAATAATTTTATAATTTACATGTTATAATTAATTAATTGTTTAAACCTTATGTATTTACCACTTATTATTATATATTTATCTTATTGTATTTGCATTTAGTTATTAAGCAAATAATATATTCATGATAAAATATATTTAAAAATATTTTGTATTTAATTTATGCTAAATTCTGACCCGTATTTCAAAACTGGATTTCTTTTTACCAATATTTTTATGCTTATTCATTTTAGATATTTATTATTGTATATATAAAAGTGTAAGATATGTTAATTTTTAGACATGTATTATATAGTTTGTTAATTTTAAGCCGTTCTATCATCATATTATATTTTAAATAAATAGTTTATATTTATGAAAATAAAATTTATAAATTTATCAATTGAATATAATTTTATCATATTTATTTTAGTATAATAATTATATTTTAACGTGATCATGACTATAATTTATTTATTTTTATTTCTAAACAATAACTTAAAATACATTAAGTTATTGTTTAAATATTACACAGATTTATTAGAATTTTTAAAATATAATATATAAATATATATTATATTTAAAATGAAAATATATTATGATTAAAGTAGTTACAAAGATTTTATATTATTAACTTTAAAGAAATACATGTATTATATAGTTTGATAATGTTAACCCATCTTACCAACATATTAGATTTTATTTTTGAACATAAATATTTTATAATTACGAAAATAAAATATATAAATATATAAATTTAATACAATTTTATTATATTTAGCTCAATATAATAATTTTAATTTAATATGATTGATTATGATTATATAATAACTAAAATGTTATAGATTTTTTTATTTTTCATTTTATATAATTGAATATATTAATGTATAATAATATTTTAAACTAATTTCGAAATTAGTGAAAATATTTAAATATAATTTCGAAAATGAAGATCTTGTAAAAATCTTTTTAAACAGATTTGTTAGAATTTTAAAATAAATATATTTATATTTAAAATGAAAAGATATCAAAAGATACTATGATTAAAATATTTTAAAAATTATATTTATTATTAGTCTGAATTAAAATATAGTATGAATTTCTATGAATAGGTCCATTAGGTCTATTTTTAAAAAAATCACACATGAATCAAGGTTGTGACTTCTGTTTTAATATA
This sequence comes from Brassica napus, assembly GCF_020379485.1. Classification (NCBI taxonomy): domain Eukaryota; kingdom Viridiplantae; phylum Streptophyta; class Magnoliopsida; order Brassicales; family Brassicaceae; genus Brassica; species Brassica napus. The sequence goes on along the minus strand of NW_026014030.1, from coordinate 36,019 downwards.
TAAGATAATTAAACAGCGAAGCAGTGGGGCCATACATCGGACCATCGTAGTCCTAGTTTCAGCTACATTCCTCCCCCGGCAATCACGCTTTTTTTTTCAACGCAATCACACTTTTATTCATTTCTTTTCATTCCTCTTTTTTTTTTTAATTTTTATTATTCTATCCATTTCATATTGTAAGTAGTTTTAAGGAAATTTTTTTTTTTCAAAAATGTAAGAACATCATTAGTGGTTATGTTCCTTCCTGAATCTCTCATCTCTATATTTAATTATAATTTAGAAACTAAATGATTCTCCCTCTGTTTTTATTTGTAAATATTTTTAGTTAAAAGTGTGAACATTAAGAAAACTTTTACTTTTGAAAAAATAGCATATAATACATAAATTCAACCAATATAAAAATATATGAATTATTTGATTGGTTGCACGACATGTAATAAATGTAAAAAGTGTTTTGGATTATGTGAACATCTTACATTGTGAAACAAATATTTTTTTGTTAAAACTACTTATATATCAAAACAGAGGGAGTAAAAGCAAAAAATTAACTAATGACAAAGTGACAACATTAAAGTGAGTCTCTTCAACTTTGTCAAAAGCTTCTTCTTCTTCAACAATTGTTTATCTCTCTTTTCTCTAAGTAGTTTTCATATTTTTAGGTAACTTTTACATTTATTGAATACAATATGACCAATCAAATTAAATAAACTTATTTTTATTGGTTAAATTATATCTAACCTATTTATTATACAATACTTTTGAAAATATAATAATTTCTTAATATTTGTGCTTTTAGTCAAAACTACTTATATTATAGAACAAAGGGAGTATTTTTTTATCTGATTATACCAGGATGATGCATTCTTGTTACATCGAACAAGATGAATCCAGTTCTCATTATGAATTTTTGTTTCATTTACAAGTAGAGATGTTTACATGCATCTAAAAGCCTTATTATTTGTAGAGAAACTTTAGTGTAAACCTTTTGAGATATCCATTAATAAAATTTTATGTTTGTAATAAAAATAATTAATAATATAATTTGGTATTGAAAAATTCAGATGTGGATGTTTTAAATATCTGACTGCAGGTATGTAATTGGAACGAGAATATGAAAGCCATTACTACTAACAACATAGGTTTCTTCATAGATCTCAAATTTGTCCAAATGTCATGTTATATTTACTTATTTTTAAATTGTAGTGGGATACATATCTAAATCTTTTATAGTAACACATTTCATTTCGTTAAGTGTCAATATTCGTTTTGGAGATTGTATTCCCCATACTTCTGTGTTTATCTGTGTATGCCATTGACATATATAAACTTTACCGCTGTTAATGATATCAAGTGTACCAATCACTGGCCGTAATTGATCAATTTTTTTAAGAGAAATTAATATTTTGCATAAAATGTGAAAAAATAATAATTCGAAAACATATTTTAATGAAATGGGAGAGTAACATTTAAGTTATGATCGATAATATTTAGAGTAAATGAGTGAAATATAAAAAGTAGAACTGAGAAGAAAAGAAAAAGTAGGAAAGAGAAGAAAAAAGAGAAAATGGAGTTACTCTTAAATTTTACATATTTATATATTATGTTTATCAGATCAATTATTTTATATTCTATTTAAAGTTTAATTATTTTACAGTTTTTTAAAAATAAAAAATTATATTAGTATTTATGTTTTTTGAGTTTTTAAAATATAAATATATCATATGTATCCTTCAGTTATACTATTCATTATATATGTCATCATTCATACTTTGTTTGAAACCGTTTATTTTAGACGAATCGCAGTTGTTTCGCAGCATGTGTTTTGCTTATATAAACGCAGCTAACTGCTTGTTCCGCACCGCTTAATCCGCTATATTCGAAGCCTAATATTGTTGGTTTAGCAGTTATAACTGACAATAAGTCCTTCTTACCGGTCTTGTTTTGAATGACGCTCCCCATCGTCGATTCAACCTAAAAGGCTGGACCTTATTACTAATATATATAATTTCTGGGAAGTCCTAACCTATACAAATTCTGAGATTTGTTACTACCGATACTTATTTCCAAAAAGATATGTACAGGGTGGTTTACTGCATTTTTTTTGTACACATGGTGGTTTACTGCTATCAAGAATCTTACAGATAACAAAAGTATTTTTAAAATGAAGCCGGCAAGTTAATGACGTGTCTTAAAATATGCAACATGATTGTCATTTTTTTTTTGATCAAAATATGCAACATGATTGTCATTAACAAGAGAGATTGCGTCCCAGAAGCAACTCCAAATGTTATTGGATGAAAATCAAAACGTTATAAGAATCATGCTCATGCATCCTTCTAGTAGTTAACTGAAAAATTCTACATAGACATATATGATCGCATATATATATATATATATATTCAGAGTAGCTAAAAGTAGGTGTTTTAGCAATAGAATGTTCACAGAATTAAGCAAGCTATATCCCTCGTCAAAAACTCTAAATGGCGAATCATTTTATCATTAAAGACAAAAAAAGATAAGAAGAAAAATCAATGAAGCGTTGATGAGATTCTCAAAGGATCTGATTTGACATTATAGATGAAGTTAAAGATATTCATCTTTTATGGGTCTTTTTTCTCATTTGCCATTTTTATCGTTTTTATATTGTAGTTTTTTTTCTTATCGTCGCTCCGATTATATTGGCTAAATTCATTGGACTTTTAAATTAATATTAAAAATGGTGTTTAAAAAAGGATGATTTATCCAATAATATTTTCTCCATTACTGAAAGTAAGATTTTTTAGAGTTTATTCTTGTTCTACAAAAATAGATTTTCTATATTTGTAAGGTACTTTTGTATACTTTTGAAAAATATTAATTGTGAATATTTGGATTGATTAAATTTTATTGGTGGATAGTTATTGAAAAATTTATTGAAAAATAAATTGTAAATTAAATTGTAAACATTTATTATATTCTTAATAAACGTGAAAACTCTAAGAAATCTTATTTTCGGGAACGGAGAGAGTAGTTCGTAATATTTACATGGAAATATGGGAATCTCTACTGAATCATACAATCCCAAATCATAGTTCTTTTACCTTTGATCATATTTTATAACCAATGTTAAGAATGTACGATCAACTTTGCAACATCATATAGAGCTCTTGGAGCATGTTGAGCAGCTGTGAAATTATTGAACTCATTGACACTGAAAATTTGTTTGGTTGTATATAAGATGAAATCCAGAAAGGTTAAGAAGCCCTTTTAACATGCAAACCTATAATTAAAAGCTTCTTAATGAAACTTGAAAGGAACTAATTGAATATACAAATCCATTTTAAACAGCATTTATTATTACATAACTAATTTGATTAGACGCTTCATCTAACACGTCTCGGAACCAAACGGAAAACATCAGATGATTTGTACATAGTCTATATATATATCGCCGAGATATTATTTACCAAATGATTTGTACGTGTATCATCATCACAATCACCCTAAAAATATGATAACATAGCTAACAAAAAAATATGACATAGATCTTTCTTAATTATGACATGAAATAAATTAATTATGACATAATTTAGTTATAGAAATGAATATATAAGGTAATATTTATATTACAAACTTGAAAAAATGAACAAATTAATAACAAAAAAAACTAAAAATATTCATTTATTTATTGGAATTTTATACATTTTCAATGTTTCAAATGAAAATTGTAAATGGTCGGAATGTATTTCTTTATTACATTTAAGTTTTATGAAAAATTACTTTCTATACCGCTCATGTTTATAATTTTATTAAATATAATATATACATGGTATTATAGCTCATGCTTAAGATATAAAATAATAAAATATAGATAAACATATGTAATAGCTTATAGTAGTTTTTATTCTGCAAATAAAACTTCTATGCAAACTACTTATGTTTTATCTACTTTTACAAAAATATTTTTTTTTAAATATATACTATTGCTTTTAAATATTTATATCATTCATTTTAAATAATATCATATATACTATTTACCAATGGATCATTGTTTAAGTCTATAATCACTATAAGACGAAAATAATGGCATAAATCATTAAAAAATTTGATATATCTACTGATCATATAATACAAAAATAAAAACAATATTATATTTTATTATTGTATACAAAATTATTACTTATATTTTTAAAAATTGAATAAAATTAATTAAGTAAAAATAATATAATAAAATATTTTTTTTTAAAGTTATTATGTCTGTGCATGGCGCATGAAAACATTTAGTATATATTTATATATTAGGTGACACTTGTGTGTTCTTGCACATATATAAGCATTTACAAAGTAAAAATTATGATAATTGATTAATACTGTATTTTATTTGTTTTTAAGTTTTAAATCAATTTATTATTTATATGTATGGAAATTGAAGATTGTTTTAACTATTATTATGTTATTAAGATATTTGAGCATATTTAATTATAATTGGATTGCGTCTATCGTTGACTTGTACCATAATTTTTTAGTTCCAATTTGGTTGAACTTTTGTTTAAATTTGTAGTTGCATAATATAATATATATATAGCATAACGTCCTTAATTCACCTAGATTATAACTCTCTCATAATTTTGTAGATGATATAAAAACGTGGGTCTGATTGCGAAAGTTCTTTCAGAAGCTATAGGAGATGGTAGCTCTTAGAAATGCATATGTATACTTTAACATATATCCCAGCGACTTACAATTATATAGATTTAAACATACCATACAAATGTCATTAAGCACATACCAGTGAACATACAACAAGCAAGTATATACAAGATCGATGGGTGCATATATAAACACCGCCAAATTTATAAGGCTGCTTTAATCCGAATTGATTATTAGTCAGAAGCGACCATTAAAGTTAGCCAACGTGGAAATAGGGACGACGCATAATCCTCGACTCCTCAAGTCCATATTATTGTCGTTGATGTTGTTTCCTTCTCTGAGATTCCCCCTCATACTCATATTTTGTCCATCCGCTTCTTGGATTTGGATTTGATGATCCTCCATGCCTCTCGTATTTCTCTATCGATACCATATCAAAACGTACTACGTGTTATATCCCATCAAATATAATCTAAACATAATCATTTAACATTCCTTATAATCAGACAAACAAATATTGAGTTTAGCTAATAAAACCGGGTCAGGCCTGTCTTAATAAAATATTATGCAAAATGAATCTTCTTTCTCTCTTCCTATGAGTTATAATTATATGAGTATACATTTAAAAGGTTAGAAATACTTAAATTTATATGTATGAAATAAAAATTGAGAGATTACCATAACGAAACTAGAAGAGACATAGTAGTCATGTTTTCTAGGTGGCGTCTGGATATGTTCAGACTGACTGACCTGGGATCAATACCATGCATATAATATTACACATTTGCACTACGACAAAGGGAGTTACTACAAAGAAAGATAAATAATGAAAAAGGAATAAGTAATAATTGGAGGTAAATAATCAATCATATTTTAAAATCTAATTAAAACATATAAACCATTTATAGATTAACCAAAAGAAGAAAAAACAAAAGAAATTTTATGGATTAAAATTCCAACCACAAATCACGTTTTAATTGGATTATGTTAACTAGTATCAAACCTTAGGGCTATTAACCGGAGAGCTAGCCGTGTCCTCCAAAGAATCATCCTCACAAATCTTCTTGGTTCTTGCTTTCCCAAACTTCAACTTCGCCGAAAATTTAACTGAAAAACTCTTGCCGGAAAAGGCATCAGTGGCGGCATCTGAGACCAGAGAAGGAGAGACGCCAAGAAGCGAACACGAACTCTTGTCTTGATGATCGCTATCTTCGCGGTGATTTCTGTATTGTTTTGAGAAATCTTCGAGATAAGTTGTCCATCCACTCTCCTCTTGATGATCACTAGCATGATGATCAATATCAACATCATCATCGTGATTATCTAAAGGGGCGTGATTTTGTACATAAGAGTTACAAGAGAATGACATCATGTGGGAGAAAGGAGGAATTACAACCCAAACTAACATCGAATAATTCTTCAAGTGGTTGCGTTGGGTATATATAGGTCGTTATTTTTTCATGGTATTTAAAAAAGGCGAAATAAAATTAATTGGATAGATAACAATCGGAATCTTGATGTAGTCATCACATGGGCCCCAAAGCGTTGTTCAAAATTATATGGAGAACTAAAAGCCGACGACGGACTTCTGAGGAAGTGTGAGATTAAGCCATCTTCAGAAAGTATGTTTAAGTTCCAGTATAACTCTCGTAATTTTTTGTGTAAAAGTGATATATAAGTCCATTTTATTGTTCCGAAAGAAAAAACCTTTGCATATATATGGATAAAATATTATAATATTTGGATTTATATTCTTTGGCCGATCGATAAATGTGGTTAATAATACAGTCATATAAGTAGTAAGCAAAACATTTACATTTTTTCTTCCAATGAGGATGTTTTAGACTTAAGATTTATATGATTTTATTCTTTTCAATGATGCTTTTATCAATTATTTTAACCCATTAATAAGCTTAGATGAGATTTGACCCAAAGTATAGTTGATTTGCAGGCATTTATTTAAATTTTAGCTGAGACATTGCTTTCCACCAAATGCATTTATGCAAGTTAAAAACATTGAACCAAAAAATAATAATATTGGTAGTACTGATATAGTATACGTTTATGTAAAAATATTTCATGATGTCGAATCAAACTTAGACAAAACAACACTAAACCACGATGATTACAAAAACTAATTTTATAAATTAAATCAAAATCCATAAAGGGTTGGCCATCTGATTTTTTTGGCCTTGCTAGTTCAAAGAATAATTAAATAGTTCAAAACCAAAATTCTTAAAAGGGAAATAATTTGATGTATCTTGATTAATTTGTAACCCTAATACAAGCTATATTTAAGAGGGGGGGAGGTATGTTATGTTCGTTGAACTTGAGCAATTTGATGTTGCGTGAGAATGGCAACTTCGAATAAAGTTGACCCTTTTTGTTATAACGTTTAGCCGTTACAAAAAGATGATGACACTTGAAAGTTGAAACTATTGGATGTGTTATGTGCAGAAATGTCGTCAGCTTAAAGATAGAGAGCACTTTATAGGGGATATTCGTGTAATAACTATTTTAGTGGTGATGACAAAAAAGAAAAAAAAACTATTTTAGTGGTAAACATTAGAGAGTGACTTTGAAGTTTTTGTACTTAATAAAGTGATATATTCACAGATTTTTTTATTTTTTTATTTTTTATATATTTCGACTAGATCACTTTATTATTTTACTTAAAATAAAGTAGCTATATAATGGAGTTCAGTTCTATGCTAATGATACTTTACTATAGAAAAAAAAATTAGAACACTATTTAGAATTTACTGGAACCAAATGTCTCCGGTGGTTATCGAAAGAAAGATTACAAAAGAATCAAGAAAAAATTCACGACTTCTCTTTTTTTCTGCTCTTGCCACTTTTCTCTCAATACCTTTTTCTTTTTTTTTTCTTGATGTTTGTTTTAAAAGAAACATATAATATTGAAGAATGCGGGCGAAATCTCCGCCGCATCATGTCTCCATGCTTTATAGACGGCTAGAAACGGTGGTCCGATCAATCACAAGGCGGTGGTGAATGAAAAATATATATACCTACATATATGTTTTGGAAGATGCTAGAAGTCAATGAGTGGTTCACCAATGGTGAGATTCCGCTCCACAGTCCATGGTAAGTCGAAGAGCTTCGCCGTGACAAACTTGAAGATCTTATTTACGTTTATGTTGTATGAAGCACTCGAGAAGAAGAGCGTCGCGTTTAGCGCCTTCGCGTAGGTTCTCGCCTGGCTAGCAATAGTCCATTGAAGATCAATAGGAAGCTGAATGAACTCATCAAATTTGGTTCCTACCATAACTGGAATCGCCGTCTACATATAATATAACATAAAACAGCATAAATGTGTTGCTTTGCCTCATCAACAAACTATAGATTTAACTTAAAATGTTTATGGCACACTAAATCTCAGAATCAGGCCTTCAAGTAAATTTAAATCTTACACATGAGTTCTATAACTCGATTTGGATTCAAAACTCTGAATTAAACCTATTTTGATTAATCAACAATTCAGAATCCACATACCAAGACTAATTATAAAGAGACTGAATTGGTAATGATAGTGATATGTTTGAGATCTCACCTGATTAGACATTCTAGCTTGTTGATACCAGCTGATTACACTGCATAATGATAAAGATAAAGGAAGAATTTAGCTTCAAATTCAGAATAATTTATCAAAATTAATGTTTCAAAGCCTTAATAGTAAAATCACCTGTTAAGTGTGCAACGACTAGTTAGATCGAACATGAAGAGAATAGCTACAGAGTCCTTGCAAGCTGTGGGTATTAGATCCCGTGATCTCTCAGCTCCTGCAAAATGTTCAAAAATAAAAATCTAATTAAGCTAACTAATCGTCCACCAAATCACATCGTAGTAACAAATAGTCGTAATGTTATTTAATTGATTACCTTCTAGTTCCCAGATACTGTAGGAGATGCGAGCACCTCCCATGGATAACATCTTGTCCGTACAACTGATCCCTTTGTCCAATATTCTCATTTCAACTTCTTTATCTTCACCAACATATTTGGCCTTCATAATCAAAAATCACTTGTTAATATTTTTAAAATTCCCGACTTTATTTCTACCACTGGAAATAGATATTGATTATATGCTTTTTTATCGATCGTTGAAATTAGTTTTTCGAAATTTTGTTTTCAAAAATAACATTACGTATGAAATAAAATTTGAACCGGGAACACAATAGACTAATCAGTTATATATATTACAGACCAAACTAAAGTGACTACCAACACTTTAGTTTGATTGATATCTTAGAAATCAAACGTCTGAATTTTAGTGACTTTTGTATGATTATGACTTCTAATATTCGAAATTTCGAAACAGACGTAAGTGGATTTTTTTGTATACTAACCAGGAAGCAAGTTTTTCCGATCTCGGGATCTCCTAAGAGGCTGATTTTGAGAGAAACCAGATCAGAATCCGATCTCCGGTGAATATTATCGTGTTCGCGTACCGATATGCGGCGTACGGCCTCACCGCCAGAGGCATCAAGGGAGGTGATCGGAGGAGGTTGAGGACGAGAGACAGAGGGAGAAGGAGTGGCGGCGCGTGACAGCAAAAGATATCTCCGTGATTTTCTGGGAGCGCAAGCGACGATTCTGCTCCAGAGAAGACGCGTGAATCGACGGAGAATCAAAATCCGACGGTTCACTCTGTTCTTGAGATTGTTTAGTCGAACGATCTTAAGACAGGACTGAGCCATTCTTGTGACAGATTATAAGAATCTAAAAATATAGAAGATAAAAAGGAAGAAGAAGAAGAAGAAGGCAGCTTCAAGAAGATCTGATGATGGCCAGAGAGAAGCTGATTGGTTCCATATTGGCCATGAAAAAGGAAAGAAGAGAGAGAAGCAATATTACGTGAAAGCTTTTTAGGTTTCTGTGTGTTCGTCATTTTTTTCCGAAGGGACGACGACACACTTAAAAGCTTTTTTTAATTATTATTAATTAACATTTTAATTAAAGTTTACTTAATTTATTGGGGTGTTTTGAATTTCTTTTTGGTAGGCAACGAACTTTTCTGGTGAGAATGAGAAAAGGAGGTGGGGAGATTTTTCGGATGTGACGACCACATACATAATTTTCTGGGCCTACGTTGACCTTTAAATTTATGTAACGAAAACGACCTAACAATCAGTCAGATCTTACGTGCTTTGCAAATTCTCTGCTGATATTTTCTACATCTTTTTTAGCCTGATTACTTTGACAAATTGAAAAACTACAACACAAGTTTCTAGCATTTAAAAAAAAACACTATATGCAGAATTGGATAATATTTTTTGCTAAAAGTCTTGTGAAGAAAATAATCTATTATTAGTTTGTGGTGTTGCTAGTTGTTGAGTTAATGATTTAGCGAAAATAGATTCTATGTTATTGAAATATTCGTACTTTTTAATGATTTATAACAAGCTTTTAATGGCTCAGAGAACGATTTTTGTTAAAAATGGGAAAGCCCAAAGTTTGTAAGATGAAATGTTATTTTTTAAATTATTTAAAATATTAGAGCAATGTGATGAGTTCATTTCAGATTCGGCAACAAAGCATGCAATGATGTGTGTCTTTAAACTTGTCTTTATGTACCCACCACATGTGAGTAATGTTCTTGGATGATTACACAATTGTGGGTTTCTTCCTATAATTTCGATATATTGAATCACAAGTTGAATTGATATAGAAAACAAGTTTCAAGATTCTCTCGACATGATCAATATATTACAAGAATAAACAAACCATATGATATTGAAGAAATCAAATGCTGTTGATTTCATTCGATTTTAAAAGGTTTCGTTCAATGATGAATTTTGGGTTAATAATTGAGACCCACGTGAATTTTAAAACCACGTTAATAAACAAAATAGCCAACTCAAAGACATGCCTCCGACCACTGTGGCTCTGTTTTTAATTTATTTAAACCTAATTGCATTATCGTCTAGTGGCTGCTAACTTTTTCGTTTTTGAATGATTTAATAAAGTTTGAGATTATCTTTTTGGTAATCTTATATTAACCTTTCTAAATCAAATAATTGCATCTTTCACCACCAGTGCTCAACGTTTGATGCACCACCATGCCCAACTTTCCAACTTTTGTTCTCTTTTTGACATAAAATAGGGAGTTGAAATTATTATCAAAAGCTTGCAGTTTCTTATATCGCGCGTCGTATGTACAGGGCTGGTCCGCGAATCCAAAAAATAATGCCCCATATATATGACAAATGTTTTTTTCTGACAGAACCATTGATCAATTGTGAATAACCACGTTTTAGTTGGTTTGTATTCCATTGACAGTTGCACAAAAAAAAAAAATTCCATTGACAATTCATTTGATTGATTCTTAATTCTATCTTTTTTTTAAAGAATAAGAAGAAGACCATAAATTGTATAATATATCAATTATCAATACATATGATAAAAGGTTAACATTAACACTAATTTCATTTTGAGAAATGTCTCATAGAATATTAGAAACCCAATTTAGGATATTTCGAAAAATGAAGAAATAGAGAAAACGTGAACATGTGGGAGACTGTGGAGGGGGGAGGGAGGAGAGAGTCAAGAAAAAAAATCAGCTTAAAAAATAATCAGGATTTAATTAGTTAAACTAGATTTTGATCCGCGCTTGAAAAGCGCGGATTTGTTTTTGTAATTAAATATATTTTAAACAAATTTCTATATAAGATAATGTATAAGTTTGAGCACATTTATCCAAAAACACGGACCAATACGTACTAAACTGAAAAACTAAAATTGAACTGAATTGCATAAATAATAGAGCAAACCATATATCTATGACTGAAAAATTGAAACCAAACCGAGAACCAAATGAGTATCTGAATTTTCAAATAAAAATTATATATTTAAAAATATTAATTACATTCAATTTTAAAAACCAAATATCCTAAAAATACTATTTATAAACCGGATAACTCGAAAACTTGAATACCCGAATATTTTTATTTGGTTGATAAAAAATTTAGTTAACCAAAAGTATAAATTATGTATATAATTATTTTTTTTAAAATATATATATAACTATGTTTAATATAACACATAGTATCAAAACTATTTTCAAAATAATATTATGTTTTAAAATAAGTGAATTTTGTTCTAAAACACAATTCTATTGCTAACCTATTTTAAAGTATCAATATAGTGTTAATAAATAACAATGTGTTTTTAAAGTTTTTAGAAGTTATCACTAACCGATTTATAATTGGTTAGACTAAATATTTAACGGAACCAAAGATAAATAGCCATTTTCTGAAAATATAGGAGATGGAAAGATTGAACCGGTTTTATGTAGACCATAATCATATATATGGATTCGTATAGGAACTGGTTTGGTATTAAATGGTACAACCAATTTGGAATATTAAGTTGTGACAAACATCGTTTAGTTTGTGAATGATAATGCTGAAGTGTTCATATATATAACATGGTTAATGAAATCAGTTTAGTTAATAAGATTGGTATAAAATAATGGTTGATCTCTGTAAAAGATGCAATTTTTTTTACAATAGATATTGTATTATGTTTATAGTCTCCGAAGATATTTACTATTAAATAAATCACAAGTAACCATATATACAAATATAGGGTGGACATTATTTAATAATAACACAAAATAATTATGATGGAATAATGTGTATATAGTAAATGTATATGTAGAGAATTAGGTTAGTATCATTTTTTATGACTAATTTGTCTTTAATGAAGAATAATGAAGTTAGTAGTATGAGAAATAATAGGAATTCTAGTTAAATGAAATGGTCTAACTATGACTTGTTTTAAGTAGATTTTTTAGGACTCCTTCTCTTTTAATAGTATTGATAGTTTATTAATAATATATACCATTTTTTTGTCAAACAATAACATATACCATTTAATATAGTGTTGTAGTAAAAGAAACTAAGTTGTTAGAAAAGGTAACTAAACTTATTCATGTCAAATCGTTATTAGTGACTACTATACTATTATCCTGAAGAAAAATAAGACTAAAAGAAAAAGATAATAATATGGGAGCAGGGGTCGAACTCGTTACCAAAAGTCTTGTTATTATAGAAACCAAACCCCTAAGAGCATGAACATTGGTGAACCCCCCGGGGTTCACAAAGATTTTTTAATATTTTTTGGTGAGTCTATGAATAGTTACGAACCTGTATTTGTTGTTTTCTATATTGGTGAACCTCAAGAAGGAGTTCATAGGAATAAAATAATAATATTTATTTTATTTTTTAAAAATTTAAAAATATTCAGAATACATGAATAAAATATTAAAATATATTATAAATATTTTAAAACTTTTTATTCAATACATTAAGAGTAGATTACATAAATCAAGAAATTCAATAACATACAAAGCTTATTCATTTTCATCACCAAACTTTTGCCATATATTTTCCACTAAATCAGCTTTCAAACGAGCATGCTTCTCTGGATCTCGAACTTCTCTGCGCATGCCTAACATATCACCGGCATGAATACTTTCTCTCCGTGTCACCCTCGAACTTCTGCTTGATTCTCTTGACTCGAACTCAGAAGTTACAATTTGAGCATATCCGTGTCATTCGTTCTCTACTATTATATTGTGCAATATGACACAAGTTCTCATTATCTTTCCTATCTTTTCCTTGTCCCATTGTAGAGCTGGGTTTTTAACAATTGCAAACCTCGATTGCAATACTTCAAAAGCCCGTTCGACATCTTTTATGGCGGATTCTTGCTTTTCTGCAAATTTCTCGACTTTAGGACCTTGAGGAAGTGGGATAAATGTTGATCAGTTTGGATAAATTCCGTCAGCAAGATAGTAGGCCATACGATAAGTGTGGTTGTTGACCTTGAACTTAACTTTAGGTGCTCGACCATGTAAGATGTCATCAAAAACAGGTGACCGATCAAGAACATTGATATCATTGAGGGTACCTGGTAAGCCGAAAAATGCGTGCCATATCCAAAGATCTTGTGATGCCACGGCTTCTAAGACAATTGTCGGCTTTCCTGAACCACGTGTGAACTGACCTTTCCAAGCAGTTGGACAGTTTTTCCACTCCCAATGCATACAGTCGATGCTGCCTATCATCCCCGGAAACCCCCGTACCTCTCCAACATCGAGTAATCGTTGAAGATCCTCGACAGTAGGTTTTCGTAGATACTCATCTCCAAACAATTCTATTATTGCATCAGTGAAATTTGCCAAACACAAACGTGATGTACTGTCACCAAGTCGGAGATATTCGTCATATGTATCTCTCGATTGACCATATGCCAGCATACGTATAGCTGCCGTACACTTTTGAAGTGCAGATAGCCCGTTCCTTCCGTGAGCATTTCGTCTTTGCTGAAAGTATGGAACTTCATTACTTATACGTTTGCGAAGGAACAATGGCTTGTTCATTCGAAAACGCCTCCTAAACATTTCCGGTGGGTATGTAGGATTTTCCTTGAAATAATCATTCCATAGTTGATTGTGTCCTTGTTCCTGATCTATGTCGATATAAGCTCGTCTTTTCGGCTTGTTGGCTTGAACCTCAACTATTGAGTCGATGTAATTATCAACTACTTGGTCGACCATTTCTTCTATAGCTTCATCAACTTCATCACTTGATGAGGAAGACATTGTTGATGTTTTCTTCCTAACATGACAAAAGGGGATTTGTAACTAAAATTCTATACACTTTTTCAAAATCAAAAAACTTATTTTCATAATTCTATAAAACTTGTCATAATTATATTTTCTCAACTAAATGTTTTTTTACTTCATCCATATTTTATTTTAACTATAATTCTTTCTAATTTTCCTAATCCATATTTTCTCAACTTAAATTTTTTTTACTTCATCCATATTTTATTTTAACTATAATTCTTTCTAATTTTCATAATCCATATTTTCTTAACAATAATATTTTTTACTTCATCCATATTTTATTTTAACTATAATTCTTTCTAATTTTCCTAATCCATATTTTCTTAACAATATTTTATTTTAACTATAATTCTTTCTAATTTTCATAATCCATATTTTCTCAACTTAATTTTTTTTATTTCATCCATATTTTATTTTAACTATAATTCTTTCTAATTTTCATAATCCATATTTTCTTAACAATAATTTTTTTTACTTCATCCATATTTTATTTTTAACTATAATTCTTTCTAATTTTCATAATCCATATTTTCTTAACAATATTTTATTTTAACTATAATTCTTTCTAATTTTCATAATCCATATTTTCTTAACAATAATTTTTTTACTTCATCCGTATTTTCCTAATCCATATTTTCTTACCTTGATGACTGTTTCTTGTATGTTGTTGAACGTAGTTGTTGTAGTTTGTTGTTTGTAGGTCACGGACTTCACTCGATCAAGAACATGCTAGTTGAAGGTAGTTGTTGTAGTTTGTTGTATGTTGTTTGTTGTTGAATGTTCGTGTTGTAGTGAGAAAAGAAACAACAGCAAGACAAACAGAAGAGAAGACGGTGAAACAAGAGCAACACAGACAAGAGTGACAAAAGGAAGAGAAAGAAATGGAAGATAACTTTGATTATAAAGCAGAGAGTAGAGACATCGTTTATATAGAGAGACATAGAGTATAATACATATTTTGACATAGTACATCCGTGATCTGGTTTAGTACATCCGTGAATCAAGTTCAGAGTTACAAGAAAAACATAATACATAGAGAGACATAGTACATGAGTGACCTGCAGTGTAGAAAGAAACAAAACCTACACTTTCCCGTGATTAAACCGCAAACAACTACCTGAACTTCCAACCCGTGACCTGCAACACTGTCACCTCCAACCCGTGACCTGCAAAAGAAAAGATACCATAATCAGTAAAGCAAAGCAAGGAAATACACATCAACTACACATCAACTACACATCAAGGCAAACAAGTTCATACACAATAGACATCAAAGCATTTCAGAGATGAGTTTATTCTTGAGAGCCACTTCATTATCAGAAAGTGTGTATATGTTTTTGGCTAACAAACGATCAAGGATCTTTTGTCTGGAAATGGTATTTTTCTCAGCTAGGATGCTATGTATATGATCATAAGCTGCTTCATTTGGCTTCTTGCGTTTAGCAGCTTTGCTAGCCTTAACACCAGGAGGCCTAACCTCTTCCTCCTCAGGCACCGCCTCCGCACCAGCTTCCTTCATTTTCTCCTTCGGCTGAGAGTGTGACCTCCACTTCTGATCAAACCGAAGTTCCCTCCAGCAATGTTCAAGCGTGAACTTGACATTGAGTCATTGAAATAGATGTCATGCGCAGTCTTCATGACATCATTTTTACTTTGCCCACTCGCTTGCTCCTTCAGAGCGGTTTCATGGCAACCCACAAACCTGCAGACCTCTTCATTCACCCTTCCCCACCTCTGCTTACATTGACCCCACTCTCGAGGAAGGGAGCCAATGAGCTGAGGACTAGAATTGAAATACGCCTCTATTCTCTTCCAAAAAAGCCCCTAACTTCTGTTCATTACTCACTATCGGATCTTTGCTGGTGTTCAACCAAGCACTGATCAGCACAAGGTCTTCTTTGGTTGACCACTTTCTCCTTTCCGCTGGTTTAACTAACCCGGGAGAGTTAACAGCAGCCTCAGCAGAGTCAACGTCTATTGGTGGACTGCTCTGCGAAGCTAAGAGGTTAACAAACCCGGGCACGTGAAGGGAAAAAGGGTCCATGTTTGAGGGTTTCGTGTTTTTGGTTTGGTTTGGTGTTAAAATGTTTCTGTAATTTTTTAGGGTGGAGTTACTATGTTTTTAAACAAGTTTTTACGTGTGAAAAGAGATAAAATTTAACTAACTATACCAACCAAAATTCATTACAGAACTACTACATACGAATGAGCAGTCAATAGACATCAAATCAGACGAAAAAACATCAAGTTATTACGTTTGAAAAGAGAGAAAATTAAACTATCTCTACCAACCTAAGTACAATTCAACATTAATCACAGCAACCAACCAACCAACAATTAATGTGTGGATTTTATAATATCTACTTGTACTTCTAGTTCTCGTACTAGTTTCGTTGTAGTTTAGTTTAGTTTATGTCTAGTTCTAGTTCTTGTCGTTATACTTTTGTTCTACTTCTAGTCCTACGTCTACTTCAATCAAGAGATAACAATGACCATAGATATAGTTTAGCTGACTCTAACCTTTCGTTGTCAATCAAAGCAGACCTTCTCGAGGGAATGGACCTGCACAGTGAGGTCATAGACCTGCTCATTGAGTGAATTAACATGTTCCTGGACATGGAAAAAGTATAGGACATTTGTGTTAGTAACTGTAATACAAATACAAGGAAAAAAAAATTACAGCGATGAAAGAGCTACAAATGTTTGACTAACCTCAAGTCTCTCAATCTGTTTACTAAGATTGGACACCCCCAGCATCATCTGCTCAGCCTCCTCCACCCGTTTAGTTAGCCTCTCGAGCTCCTCCTGCACACCTATCACCCAAGGCTGACGATAATGGAGTCCATCAGCCTTGGTTACAACATCAAGAATGATCAGATATACAACTTACAGTATAGAACATAAAGAATGATCAGATTATGATATACAACTTAAAGTGAAGTTTAACAGAGGAGACTTTACCTCGTAGTTTCTGCAGGTGAAGAACCACTTCCCAGGAAGAGTGTCGTAGTCTTCCTTCCCGCGAACCTCGTTAATGAGTCTCCCACCACATGGACACCTTTTAGGAATACCGTACTCAGAATCCGCCACGAAACTTAACATGTTGATGTGTTCTTGTTGCCTCTTTGAATGTCTTCTATCTTCTTGCGGATCCATCTGTCAAATAATTCAAGATTTTGTCAAATAATTACTCGTAAACCACAATCACGATCTACAACCCTAAACCCATCACTCGATTTAAACCATTAAACGAAACCCATCACTCGATTTATAAACATTACTCGAAAACCCTAACTGGATTTGAAATCTCAGAAAAAAGAACCCTAAAACAAACCACAGTCACGATCTACAACCCTTTATCGAAACCCATATATCGATTTAGAACCCTTACTCGAAACCCCCAAATTTTTTCGAAAATCGATTAATTGCTTCCCACCCCAAAATCGACCCAAAAAAGCTGTAAAACTACAAGATACTAACCTACGCTCGTGGATAGAAGAGCTCGTCGTCGATTACGTCGAGAAAATCGCCGGGAGTCGTCGTCGCACGAAAAGTCGCCTCTCACGGCGAAACCCTAGTATTTTCAGAGAAAGGGGGAAATGAGAAAAAACACGACGTGGCCCGACTTTCCTCGTCGTCAACGCGGAAACGCTTGATCAACCAGCACACGACACGTGGCAAAATCCGCCCCTTACGGGTTCATGCGCAAGGCCCGCTTCATCAAGATAATCGCATTTTTCTTTTTTTTTAATCCACCGGGCCTAAGATTTCGAGTCCACGAACCTGTTATAAACCGCTAATGCGGATGGTCTAAGCTAATGTGACTTTATAAAGTCTTGGCGCCCCTTATATTATATAAAGCTGTGGCGTCTAAAGCCACTGCTTCAGGTGCTTTATCCCAGGGTCGGCACTGCTTACGTACATACAAATTGTGCAACTCCGATAGCCGATATATGCCAATATGTCAATATTTTAGAGCATCTCGAAAAGACACTCTAAACTTCAAATATGAAGTTTTTTACTCTCCAAAAAGAAAATTCAAAACTTCAAATTTGAAATTTCATACTTTTATTTGTATTTTGGTCCCTACAATTACATATTATATTTATAATTCATAAATATTTTATTGTTTATTATTTTAATCTTTATAAAAAAGTATATCTCATAAATAATTTTAATTTTGTTTACAAAATTAAAGTTTACACATAAAATTAAATAAAACTTTAAAAGAAGATTTAAAATATTTAAAACTAGATTTAGATAGCAAAAATATACAAAAGAAACTTAACAAAAAAACTTTTTAAAAATTACATGAAGACATAACTATTACACAGATTTAAATATTACAACAACACTAATAGTCATGTAAGTTTGATCCGGAACCTTCAAAACTTCCAAATATTGTCCAATTTTATTTTGTGTAGTTGAAGATGATTTTTGTTGTTGTTGTTGATGATGTCTTTTCGTACAATTCTTTCTTGTTCATATTGAATATATTCACGAGTATTAATATCATCGATAAAAGTTAGTCTTTTAGCAATATTTTATGTTTCTCTTCTACTTTCTTGTTCTGATCTAATAAGGAGAGTTATTTTTACTTCGAAATGCACTAGCAGATCATATATCATTACCTAAATCACTTTATGAAATAATATAATATTTTGTTTGAAGTTTAATATTAATTAAGTAATTTTGTTTAAAATTTTATATTTTAAATAATATTTTATTGATTAATATTATTGTAATATGTTTATATATGTGCTAGTTATTTACAAAAGTTTTATGAATTCAAATTAGTTATGACAAATATAATGATCATATTATAAAATATAAATAGTTTAAAATTAAGTTTAAAGTTTTACTTTTGGAGAAAAATACTTTTAAATTTCAAATATAAAATTTTAGAAATCTTAAAATAGAGTTTTTTTTTGGAAATGCTCCTAAGACATGGTTATGTATCAACAGACGAAAACCAGCTTTAAAAAAGACAAATAAACGAAATAAAAAGTCTAACTGTTGACAAAAAAGCGCTAATGGAACGTGGCGGCCACTAAACTATATTTAGAAAGAAATTGTTAGTTTAAATCCTTTTTCTACTATTTATTTTTTTAGGTGATTAAGATCCTTTTCTTTTAGTTATTGTCAAGGTTGATGAGAATAGCAATTTAACCAAAAATTAACAGGAATTTGTCTAAAAACTAACAGGAATTTGTCTTTCCATTTTTAGTTTATTTTCTATATTTCATAATTCTTATTATGGTTCGTTAAATTTATATTAAACACGATGTGTATGTTTATAAAATTCCCCATTAACTATAAGCAAACAGACTCATTATGTGGTGAGGAGAGAACCAGCATGTCTTTTACTCCATATTTTTCAGTGTCACATCGCAAACAAAGCTGGGCTCGATATGTGGTACTTGTTCAATACCTAATTTCAGTTTTCGTAGCCCCATGATATTTGGCACAGTGATGACCCTGCCCAATTTATGAGAAAACCAGTTCCTATTTTTTTAACATTCAAAATGTAGAAATTTTTAAACAACCAAAGTGCATTACATTCAAAAAGAGAGACCTTGAAGGATTTCCAATCAAACAAAATTTCAGCACGTTAGAAGTTGTAGGTACGTAGTTAGTAGCAACCAAAAAAAAGAACCAAGATCTATCCAGTATAAGAAATTAGGATTTTGGAGAGGCATATGCAAATCAACAGTAATAATAAAACAAGGGGTTTTTGCCAAAACTAACCCACAACTTGATTTTAACCCCAAACATATACCCAAACTTGAATCAAATACAAAACTAACCTAAAAACCTTGTGAAATTACAGCCCAACCCCTTGTGACCAAATAAAAAAATAGAAGTTATTTTTACGAATATAACCCTAGTAAGTCGTCTGAGTCGTCTGAGATGTTGGAAGTCGTCTGGACAACTTCAAAGTAAGTCTTCTGGTGTAGCTGATCTTAAAAATAATTTATAAATTTTTTAAAAAATATTTTGATAAGCGAAAAATTAAAATCATGTAATTATAAACAGTTTTAAGTGATAAATTTATAACAAAATTGAATTGTTTTCAACATAGATGAGTGTAGGTAGTGAATCATAGTATTCTTTGGTCTAGGATTTGGAAACATATGTTATAGTATTGTATATATTCTTAGGGTTAGATTTTGGAAAGCTTGAATATTTTTTTGAAAAATTGAATTTTTACCTATACGTATTTATTTTTATGTATAGTAAACACTTTTGAAGTTTAATTTGATTTTATGAAGTGTTTATTTAGTTAATTAAGTTTAGGGGTTATGCTTAGGGTCTAGACGACTTATATTTCAGTCGTCTGGTGAAGAAATTAAAACAGACGACTTACATGTAAGTTGTCCAAATATTCCCGCCTAAAATTTAAAAAAAAAAAAATTCCCGCTTAAATAATTTAAACCAGACGACTTTTTTGTAAGTCGTCTCGGAAGTCGTCTGGGAAGTCTTCTATTTTAGTTTTCCGCTAAAAATATTTTAATTTCCCGCTAAAAATATTAAACTCTTCTGGACGACTTACAAGTAAGTCGTTTAGTAAATCGTCTGAATCAAAAATATTTAACCTAATTAGATTTTTTGTCTCCATATATAAAGGAAAATTTACATATTATCTCTCCTCCTCTCCAATTGCTGCAACAAAAATGTAATGTTCATCATTCTAAAACTCTTCAACGTCTCTAATCTCTTTGACTTGAAAACACCAAACTTTATATGAATTTTTCAGTTTTGTCTCATGTATTTCTTACTAATCTATCTCTTTTGCAGGTTTTTAATCAGATGGTACTCATCTTCCACTAATTTAAAGGTAGATCTATTAATTTTAGATATGTATTTTTATGTGTTCTACAAAGGTAGATTTATCTAATCTTCCAATCATTTTCTCAGTTTTTAAGTCATTTGAACATTTTGGATTTGCAGGTTTTTCATATCTGGATTTGATATGTAGGTTTTTTAAATCTGGAAGACTTCTGAGACGATTTACATGTTAGTCGTCTAAAATATAATGCACTAGACGACTTCCAGGTAGTCTTCTGACAAAGTCTCCCTTTCATAATAGATCTGAGTGTTTTTGGTAAGTTTTTATGTCTGATTTTTCTTCATTTGGTAACTTCTTGTTGTATAAAGTTCTTACTTTTTTTCCCAAACTAAAACTCTCCAAACCCACTCTAATCTCTTTGACTTCAAAACACCAAAATATATATGAATTTTTCAGTTTTGTCTCATGTCTTTCTTACTAATCTATCTTTTTTGCAGATTTTTAATCAGATGGTACTCATCTTCCACTCATTTAAAAGTAGATCTATTAATTTTAGATATGTATTTTTGTGTGTTCTATAAAGGTAGATTTATCTAATCTTCCACTCATTTATTTCTGTTTTTTAAGTCATTTGAATGTTTTTGGATATGCAGGTTTTTCAGATCTGGAAGACTTCTGGGATGACTTACCTGTTAGTCGTCTAAAATATAATGCACTAGACGACTTCCAAGAAGTCTTCCATACTACTTCCATTTCAGTCGTCTGGACTTCCTGAAAGTCGTCTGGACTTCCTAGAAGTCGTCTGGACTTCCTGGAAGTCTTCTGACAAAGTCTTCTTTCATATCAAGTGGAGTCCAAGCTTGTCTTTGTAGAGGAATGATCTATAATAGTTTTGTTTGTGGTATGTTTTGTGAATTGCATGTCTAATCTTTTAGTTGTGAATTTTTTGTAAAATCAGTAATAATGTTTCCCAAGATGTAATACATGTGCTAACAATGTGTTTACACATTTACAAATCAATGAAATAATAGACTTCAGTAGCCTTTTTCTTATCTTTGGATCTGTCATATGCAATAATAAACTCCAATGGCTTTTTTTCTCATCTTAATAAACAAGAATGTTGGTAACTTCATATTGATACAACATTTTAAGAAGCATTTTAACCCTTCTTCCAACTCATAACAATAATCATCATTAGTGTCTATAACAATAATACTTAAGAGATGGAAACAAACAATAGTAACTAGTCAAGGCATATCATATTTTTTATTTGAAAAGCTTAGTCAAATTTAGTAAAACTAAGGGAGAAAACATATTTTGTAAATATGAGTATTACATATCTTGAAATTACTTATCACTCTTAAAAATATAAGTTCTTCAGAAACTAGCGTAGAAGACTTAAAAACTAGCGGTCTTCTCGGATCAGTTAGAAACTTTAATTAACGTGAATGTTGGTAACCTCATAAATATCACCAATTAAGTTATAACTTTCATTCATTAGCCCAAATATTCATTAATAAACATGAATTAACAAGAAAATGTTAAAAAGTCTTTATAGTTTTAGAGAAAATACAAGTTTATTAAACATTGACGCAGACGACATCTACGGATGTCATCTAGTAAACTTCCAGAGAAGTCGTCCATTTAGGTCGACGCGGACGACTTCAATCTAAGTATTCCAGACGACTAAAATATAAGTTGTATGGTCAACGCAGAGGTTATTTTTGCAATTGACTTTGAAATCTGTTATTTGAAACGACTGAAAAATAAGTCGTCTACTTTTGTTTAGTTAAAAAAACTCCAAAAAAGCTAGACGACTTACATTTCAGTCGTCATAGGTTAGTTTTGCATTTGACTAGATTATTTCAAAAGTTTGACTTTCCTGGACGACTTACATTTCAGTCGTCTCGTAAAAATTAAAATATCAATATTTTTTAAAAATTAGACGACTTACAATTAAGTCATCATAGGTTAGTTTTGCAATTGAAAAAAAAACTTCAATATTTAATTATATATAGACGATTTACAATTCAATCATCCGTCAGACGATTTACAATTATACTTTGCAATTGTAAGTCGTCCAGGATTTACGAGGTTTGACCAGAATCTCGGAATAAAATTATGGATGACTTACATGTAAGTCGTTGGGCAGATGACTGAATTATAAGTCGTCTGGGTATAATTAAATATTGAAGTTTTTTTTTCAATTGCAAAACTAACCTATAACGACTTAATTGTAAGTCGTTTAGTGTTAATAAAATATTGATATTTCAATTTTCACCAGACGACTGAAATGTAAGTCGTCCGAGAAAGTCAAACTTCTGAAATAATCCAGTCAAATGCAAAACTAACCTATGACCACTGAAATGTAAGTCGTCTTGGTTCTTTGGAGATTTTTTTGTAACCAAACAAAATCAGACGACTTAACTTTCAGTCGTCTCAGAAAACATATTTCAAAGTCAATTGCAAAAAAAGAACCTCTGCGTTGACCAGACGACTTCCAGATAAATTGTCTGGACGAACATATATGGAAAAAAACTCGATTTCATACCTTAAATTGGTGAGATAACTTCCTTAGCACACATAAGGCTTCTCCAAGAACACATAATCTTAAAAAGTGACCCACCCAGAATCGTTAGCTTCTTTGACTCTATGAACCATAAAAAATGTAGAATCAAAATCTTGGGTTTTTTTAGCTTAATGTGGAGAGAAAGTGAGAGAGATGTTGTGTTTAGTTCATAAGAATGGAGAAAAAAGAAGGGAAAATCAATTTTGGGAGCATTAAGAGCTTAAAATTGGTTGTTCATGGTGGTTAGGGTATTGATGACAATGGCAATCTTGTAATTACTTGAAGAGTAAAAATGTCATTTTCGAAAAAAAAAAAAAATTGATGGCATTTTCGTGAATTATATAAACTTGTGAGGTGAATAAGGCATTAACTAATTTCCAAAAAAAAAAAAAGTTAGTTTTGTGTTTGACTTTGAGTTGTATGTCAATTTTGCAAAAAGCCCATAAAACAATAACTATTTCAATCTGCCGTACAAAATACTATATAGTACCCATCTATTTTTATTTTAAGCAAGCAAAGCACATCTATCAATGAAAGCTTAGATCGAGGATTCAAGATAACTATAGTACCCATTACACGGGTTATCTTGAGCATTTGCATCGGTTTTCATACACCAATGAATCCATTCGGTTTACTGGATACCAAATTTACATCGTCTTGCATTATTCGGGAACCACTTCTAGTTTTTTGTTGCTCCATTTGTCCAACCTTTTAGAAGCTTCTTCTACCTGAAGAAAAAAAATATCCGATTAGTCTTAGAAGTGTATCAAATCAATGACATATAGTTGAATATACGTAGATAAACACAAACTTACCTCTTTTGTCCAGTCTGTTCTAAACGTGACCCACGCTAAAATAACGGTTTGTATAAGGGTACCACATATCATTCCGGTCCATATACCCTATATCATCAACGAATTAGTCTCATTAATAGTCCCAGAATCATTGGACTAACCAAATTTAAATTGAAAGTATTTGAATTATATTTTGAAGTGAAAAACAAGAAGACTATATTGCCTTGGCATCGAACTTGAAGTAAAACCCAAAGATAACCCCAAGAGGAATTCCGACAATGTAATAACATCCAACGTTAACTTTCGCCACAAACGCTTGCCAACCGCATCCAACCGCCACACCTTAAATGAAAGTTTCCATTTGTTTTTTTAAAGAAATTCCTTTATCTCGGTTTGTGAAATTGCGAGTTCTAAATAAAAAGACTATACCAGAAAGAACGGGTTGGATTCCATTGAGAACAAGCGTCAAGGCAAGTAGCGGGCAAAGATCAGAAACCGCGACCGAAACCTTTTTACCCTCAGTGAACGCATAACTCAAGAAGTCACGGCATGCCAAAATAACAATGGCTAAGATCACACTTGTGATTAAGGAATATATGTTGACGATGATTACAGAAAACGCTGCTGATTTAGGGTTTCCAGCTCCAAGTTCATTACTCACTCTTACACTGGATCAACATAAAACCACTCAAATACACACTCGAATTTAATTGGACAAAAGAAAGATCAGCGTTCAGTGTGATTTATACTTGAGTGGGTATAAAATGTTATAACATCTACTTTTTGGGTAAATAAATTGAATATAGAGTTATAGACATATACCTTATCGCTGCATTGAACCCAACAGATATCATAAACACCCATCCTGAAATCGTCATGCTGAAACACACAAAACCAATTTGTATACTGTCGTAAGAAATGAGCAAAATATAGTAATAAAAAATTGATACGTTTGTTGTCATACAACTCTAAAATATCCCCTTTTAGTGCAAATTGTGAAGGAAGAGACTTCTTTTTTCTCTCATTTGGTTCAAGTACCAAACCTTTTTCCAATAGTTTAATTTATTTTCTTTTCAAAATAGAGTAATTTTATAATAAGTTTAGATTATAATTTAATGATATTTTATTTCAAATGAAAAATAAAGTGATGGACAAAAAATAGATGAATTACTTTATTTATAGAGTAAACATATTTTATTTTATTATAGAATAAAAAATAGAATATGGTGGAAGCTCCTTTATTCTAAATGAAAATAGAATCAGATAGGAGATGCTCTAAACTTGGTGACTTCATCTGTTCGGCGAAAAAACAAAAGTTTAGGATAAATTAGAAAAACTAAGTACGATTCCTCGGAAGCACTAGATTTATTATTTGAATAATTTACTAATTAGTGGAAGAATATTGTATGTTATCTTCAACCAAATAAAGGAGATTGTGCTTTTTATCTGTTAATTGGACGAAGAAAGTATGTTTTGTTGGAATCCAAGTAAGATAACTTCAAAATTAAAATCTGAGAAAAGAAAAAATATTTAAATGCTGACAGAGTAATTTTAAAGTAAAATACTAATGTACAAGAGGAAGACAAAAGAGAGGAAATGTAATGTGACCAAAGATTATGTCTGTAGCGGAAAAATAGTCAAATTTGTTCGCCACTAACTTACATTTCAGAGCTACAACCAAACTTCATTTTGTACTCCTACACAAAGTTTTGTTCTCTGCTTCTCTTATCGAAATCCAAATACTATTATTGTCGAATGGTTTTAGAAATCATACATCGGAAAAGTATATAACCATACGTTTTTCATAATCTAAAGAGAAAATAAAGAAACTATATGTTTACTGAAACTATTTTGTCTTCTTGAAAAGAGAAATAAAGCATGAAAGAATGTGTATATATCAATGTCTACTTGGGCAAGAAAAAAAAATTAGATTGTCAATCGCTAAGCACAATTTATTCCTAATAAACATCAGTTTACTGCATGATAATGAAACTTATATTAACTATACACTTTAATATGTCATCTAGCAACATAATTTTTAAACTAATTTAATTAATATTTCAGTATTTAAAATTTAAATAACAAAAAATAAAATTACAATTTAATAAATCTGATTATATAATTTTAACATATAAATATATACTGTTATAATATAATATTTTCATAGATATAAAAATAATTAAATAATTGTTTGATTCGTATTAAATGATTTATTATGCAACCTAGTTTTAACTTATATACACAATATAAATTTAAATATGTTAGATATAAATTTATAGAATTAATAAATATTAAATATATAATAAATATAGTTAGATAACTTAAAATTAACTTAGAAATTATATAAGTAAATTAAAAATATACACACATGCACAAAATTATAAAATTTCTAGATTTTACAATATATTATAATTTCTAAGATGTTAAAAAGATAACTAATTATAATTTATAAAAAAAATATTTTCCAAATTTAGAATTGAAAATAAATAAATAATTGATAAAAATAATGAAAATTTGTTTATATTATTTTTTAGTATAACAAAACAAGTTACAATTGATATTATAAAATCTTACGAGTTATTTCGATAATCATGCAATATATTAATAAAATATGAGACGGAATTACGAAACACATTAACTTATTTATATAATAATTATATTAAAAGATGTAATACTTTGTTTCAGTTTTAATTTATCAAAATAAACTAAAATAAATATGCAACAAACCAAATAAACGAATGCTTCCATTTTGATTATTATTTAGATATATTTATACAAAGTTTAACGTGACTATAGAATGTTAAATATAAAGATGAAATTTTATTTAAACATATGTTATCCCGCAAATAAAAATATTATAAATTAATGCAATACATATTAAATTTCTAAAGACTATTTTATTAAAAGTAAAATATTTTAAAATTATGATGTTGGGTTATAGTATGGGCTAGTTAATAGAATTACTATAAATTACTATTTTATTAAAAGTACAATATTATTTTTAAAATTATGAGGTTGGGTTATAGTATGGGTTAGTTAATAGAATAACTATAAATTATTTTTCAATTTGTATTTAAGAATACTCTTAACAAATCTAACATATGAATCAACTTAATGCTTCCAATTTGTTTCAAAAAATTGAAAATGATATCTAACCTTATTCATATGTTCTAAAGCTAAAAATGACCTTTTTCATATTTTATTTTAATAATTTTGAATACTTAAACTGAGAAAATCTATGTAGAATAGTGATTATAACTTTTTTAGAATTTAAAGCTCAATTTAAAAATAAATAACATACACAAATTAAATAAATTTATTTTAAACTTAATTATAATTTTTATTAAATACCTTTTTGTAGATGAAAAAATTATGCATTTTGAAATCACGGATTAAAATCTCATTTGGTTTTAGAGAAAATCCCTTTTATGTATCTTATGTTATTTGCTGTTTATAACTAGAATGTGGTATATAGTATTATACCCTATGTAAACTGTAAGAAAACAAATGAAGAACATGTAAAAAAAGACTTACCAAATGGAGAGAGAATCTAGAGCAAGCTCCGGATTCTCGAGGAGTCCGGCAAGAAGAACCAAGATCTGAAAATACCAAGTCTCAAGGCAAAGCATCACGGCGGAGGCGGCGGAGAGTTTGAAAAAACTCGGTAACCCAGAAAATGCTTGCACACTAAACCCTCTCCACGTCTGACAACACCGTTCACTCGTCACGATGTAAACAAACTGAGCCACCACTATAATCCACCACGAGAGACTGAGCACGAGCGACGCTCCAAGAAGCCCCATGCCAAGCTTGTAAACAGCGAGCCAGCTTAAGAAAAGGTGAACAAAGAGAGTGGCCGTAGAGATGAAAGCACTCGGTGCCACGATGCTTTGCGCCTGGAGGAACTTTTGGATCGGGAAGTTTACGGCGTAGGCAAAGATTTGAGGAATTAGGCCGTATACAAAGATTGACGCGGCGGAAGCTATCTCCGGCGACTCTCCGAGGAAAAGCAAAATAGGTTTGGAGAAGATGTAGATTAACGTTAGGAGAAGGCCCGTGAGAGTAAGCAAAACGGTGGATCTCTGGAGATAAATGCCAAGCATCTCGTATTTTCTACCTCCAAACGCTTGACCACACAACGTCTCTACCGCACTACCCATCCCTAGCTAAGAATTTTCAAAAAAAAAAAAAAAAAAAATCCCTCAAAAACACATACACATGCAAAACAGAACACAGAGACATGTTGTGTAGTTTTTGTTTACCATGAGACCGTAGGCGAAGATTTGGATTCCAGTGTTACCAAGAGAAGCGGCGGCGAGTTCTAGGTTGCCTAGATGGCCAGAGAAGATTTGAGTGGACATGGACATGAGGTAGTTAATCATGTAGACGATGACCGCAGGTGCAGCAAGCTTGAAGAGCAGCTTGGATTCAATCATCGTGGCCTTACGAAGGCGGTGAAATAACGGAGTTTCAACGTCGGAAAGCACTCTCTCTAGCTCGCCGTTGCTTGACTCCGTCGATGGAGAAAGCGGTACAGTTCCATCAGCCGGAGGGTAGAGAAGCGGTTGGTATACGCCATCGTATTGAGACGAGTCCATGAAGAAGCGTAAGGTTTGCTCTCTCTTTTTTGTTTTTTGTTTTGTTTTGGGTGCTGTCACTGGGGAATGGGGACTATCGCCTGAGGATGTGCATGGCTTGTGTACTCTAGTGTATGTCTTTTGGAGGGTTGCGAGTGGCGGCTAAAGGCAATTTACAATAAAGTGTTTTCTTGGGTTTGTTAATAAGATGGTTTTCCTACTTTCATTAAGGATATATTTAACATTACCCTATTAAAATAAAAGTCACAACTTCTATTTATTATGATATCACATTTTATATAATCAACACATATAAAACTGTTTTAACTTTATTTTTAATTATAAAATATCTGTTGACAAAAAATCTTACTAAAATTTTAAATATATTTTGTATAATAATGCATTAATTAATTTCATAATTAGCAGTGTAATATTATCCAAATCAATGTTAATTAAAATTTTATTATAAAATTAAAATTAAAATTTGTATGCTACTTTCATAAATTTTCTAATTATAGTCTATATTATATTAAAATAGAAGTACTGTATAACTTAAATTTAAAAAAATATATTAAATTATTCAATGAACTTATTTTATTACCTTTTTAAAAATAAATCTTTCCTTTAAAATACTATTCACAATTAAAAGAGGTTTAAATTCGTAACCAAGTATAAAATGTTACTACAATAGTAAGTCTAAATTATTTAAACATAACAATATATTTACTTAAAAATCCTTCTATAGACTAAAATTATAGATGCTAAAGTATAATTTTCAAAAACACAACAAGGAAACAATTATCTATTCTATAATATAACTAAATAAATTTTTAAAAATATTTTATGCAAACTGTGATAAAAATATACCTATATTGTATATGAATTAGAATTTTGGCTTGTTGTATATTTTTATGTTATAAAGTTGTATTACATCAAATAAGGAAATTTGTTTAAAATTATATAACTTATGAGTTATGACTTAGTTTATTCAATATTTTGTATTCACAGTTTTATTAACTCTCTTTTCGGCACGTGCATTTTGACCTGAACCCGAAAAAACAAATCAAAACCGATGCAAAAATACCTATTGATTTTTTTTTGGACCCGCTGGTCTTTGTTTGTGTGTGGGTACCCAAAGTACCCAAAACATTTTGTGTATATTTATGTATATTTGAGTATTTCATATATGTTTCAGTATTACAAATATTTTTTAAAGTTTCGGGTTTTCCTTTTCGGTTATAGTTTCGGTTAAAATTTCAAAATTCTAAGTTAATATTTAGGGTATCCATATAAAACTTTGGATATTTTTGGTTCTTTGAGTACGGTTCTGGGTAAGATTTTGGGTTTTTTTGGAGACACGAATATTTTTGGATATTTGTTTTCGTGTTTTGGCTTTTTTAGATTTTTTGGGTATTTTGAGTCTTTTTTATCCTAAATACCCAAACCGACCCAGATCCATTACGTATCCAAATTACATGTATTTTACAGGTAATTTAATTATGGACATGAACCAACATGTATCCAAAAGGAAACGACCTGAACTGATTTTTTTTTCAAATACCTAGTTGGGTCCAAATGGAAAGGACTTCGGGCTAGTACCCAAAGAACTCGGATCTAAAAGAAATCGATTTGTATCCGACCCGAATACTCAAATGACCAAACCTACTCTCTCTTATTAGATTTTGTGTGTATTTTATAATAGTCACATTTGTTAATAGTGAGACTTAAGATTTACATTGGATTTTTTTGGCAATTTAATAGTATAGATTTGTAGGGGTTTTTTCATTTTTTTAAAACAAATGTAGGTTTTTCATAATTTTAAGCTTATCTTAGATAACAAAATGTTATTATAAATAATTTTTATAAAATATATTTAAGGTAACAAATAGAATTTTGTTTTAACAGATGGTTTACTAAAGTGTTTTTATAAATTTGATTTTGTAAATATTTGGAATTATATAATGTAAGATGAAATGGTATAAATGTTTTATGATATATGCTAAATCATTTTTATAATTGATGTTTAAGTATTGTAGGTCCATATTAAGTATAAGATATGGTATATAACATTATTGCATAACAACCACAATGAATTGGATGATAAAATAATATAGAAAAGTGTATCAAATGAAATGAGGAATAAAAATAGGATCCCTTTGAATATTTAAATTTTGTAGGGTTAGACTAGGTAGGAACAAAAAATAATAAATCGTTATACATGGATCCAACAAACTTTTTATAGTAAATTTTTAGAATGATTTTCTTTTAATATATATATATATATATATATATATATATATATATATATATTAATATTTTATATATTTATATTTGCACTAAATTGAAAACATCATGTTGAAAACTCTCCGCTAGTAATATTCTAATACAAGCCATTTTTTTCATCCCCATTTTTTTTGGATTCAACTGTTCATCAGATTGAATTAAACAACATTTAATTTCCTTTCCCTTATGTTTAATATCTATGCTGATATAATAAGTTTAATTAAATGTATAATTCATTCTTAATTAATGCATAAAAATATAATGTTTGGGCAAAAAATAATATTTCAGGTTATTAATTCCAAGCTTAACATTATTTCTAAATTACTTCTGCTTTCTTGTTGCTCCATATGTCCAATCTTTTGGAAGCTTCTTCCACCTGAAACAAACATGATATTTTACTAGTCATGAAGTGTAACAAGATTCAAACGCAAACGCGGTGGCTTAAAAATGGTTAAGAGTGCTTACTTCTTTTGTCCAGTCTGTTCTGAACGTGACCCATGCCAAAATAACCGTCTGTATAAGCGTACCACAAATCATTCCGGTCCATATACCCTGAAACATCAATAATTTTAAATGCTATCATTAACCTTTAGTTACTCTCAAAACTAATACAAGAATCATTAAGAAGTATCTTACCTTGGCATCGTACTTGAAGTAAAACCCAAAGAGAGCCCCAAGAGGAATTCCAATAATGTAGTAACATCCAACGTTAACTTTTGCCACAAACGTTTGCCAACCGCATCCAACCGCCACACCTTAGATTAAAATTTCTCAATTGTAAGAAAAAGAGTTCTTTATATATTTTTGTTTGTGGTGTATGCAACATAAGTATGTATTACCAGAAAGGACAGGTTGAATTCCATTGAGAATAAGCGTTACAGCCAAAAGCGGACATAGATCAGACACCGCAGCTGATACTTTTTCACCTTCAGTGAATGCATAGCTCAAATAGTCACGGCACACCATAATAATGATGGCCAAGATCACACATGTGATTAATGAATATATGTTGACGATGATTACAGAAAACGCTGCTGATTTAGGGTTTCCAGCTCCAAGTTCATTACTCACTCTTACACTAGATCAACATCATAACATACACTTCGTCAAAAGTAAATAAAACTAATAATAAGGGAAAATTTCATAAAAATACGCAAACTATTTTTAAATTTTTTTTTGTGATGCGGTTTTAATAATTTTCTTATTTTAGTACACTCACTTTTAAAACAAACTCATTTTAATACCCAAAGTATGCTCATTTTATAATAAGTTTAAATTTTTCAAAATTCTCTAAAATTTAAAAGAAATCTTAAAATTTCAAATTTTATATTAATTTTTAAGAATAAAAATAACTGAACTTTTTTATACTATTAGTTTTAGTTTTAATTTCAAACTAGATTTGAATCCGCACATACGTCATACGTGCATATATATGTTTGTTTTTAAAATATCATTTAAAATATAATATAAGTTATAAAGATATATATTTAATATCAATTTTTATGTATATAATTTTATGATAATTTCCAAAAGAATTGGGATATACTATTCAATTTCAAAATTAGTTACTGAAATATATATATAGTTTGGTCTAGACTAAATATGATACAAAAAATAATTTCATAATGGCAATGTATTTGGCTTTTTTAAGAATGTTATTGTTTAGATGTATATAATGTTTCAGTTAGAAATATCCTATATGCATCAATTTAGGATAATTAGTTCAGTTTCTAATTAATGGTCCAACATAGACTTTTGTATGGTAGATAAAAAATAGAACCCTAAATTAATAGATTAGATTTAGTTTGTTATATGAAGTTTGAAAATAATTTATTTATTTTATAAAAAGTTAAGTTTTTCTAAATTTTAAAGTATTATCCAAAATTTAAATGATTTTATTCTTAAAAAAACTGAAAATAAAGTTTTCTTTTTTTAGAAGATTTTTGTTTTTGATTTTAGAGATTTATTTTGATTTTGTTTGAAACTTAATATTTTTGATTAAAATTATCATAGCTTAGATATTAAAATAATTATTATTTTAAAGTAAGTGTATTTAAATGAACAAAAGAAATTTTTTTTGGTATTAAACGAGATAGCAAGAAAGTTTTGAAGTTAACTAACTTAACAAAGTCAGTTGAGATATTTTTTATTGAATTTCTCCTAATAAGAATAACTAGGTTAAGATCCACGATTTGCGCATGATGAACATTATATATATCTAAATTATTTTATGTATTATGTGTTTTTACATATTATGAAATAATAAATATATATTGCATAATTAAAAAAATCTGTAAATATTACATATATAATTAAATTGGTGAAAACATATAAATAAATTTATTAATCCAAACAATATTTTTTTTATTTTGATAGGATATATAATTAAATTTAAATGATATTAACATTATATAGTATATTTTTGATAATAACGTCTATTAAATGATGCTTTCTATTCATATGTTTTTTTTAATTATTTGCATCTTTTATAGCAAAAACTTTAAATTACTGTAACACAATTTTTACTGTGGGATTAATAGTTTTAGTAATTTATATTTTTAAAAATAATTATGTCATCAATGTTTGTTCAAAGCTTTTATCAAAAAGTTGTTCAAAGTAAATTTCGAAATTAAAATATTTCTGTATTTTCTATGATATATATTTTAATTTAAAATGATATATATATCATTTAAAATGATATATATAAATATAATTTAAAATGATATATATATATATCATTTTAATCTTAATAATAATTAAATGAGACTTTTTACTTATATGATTTTGTAATCATTTGTATTTTGTCATAACAAAAAATTTAAACTATGGATCACAAATTTGAATGTGGGACTTTTAAGAGTTTTAGTAATTTATATTCGTTTTTAAAAATTCAAAATATAATATATACAGAAAAATTAAAAATTTTATTATATTGTTAATGTGTTGTTTAATTTATTTTAATAGTTTAAAATTAGAAAAATATGATAGAAGACACACTAATTTTTATCAAATCTTTCCTATTTAAAATCATTAATTATCATTTGTTAGCCATATTAGACAATTCTCTAATGTTTATTTAAGAAAATAATAAAAAACATTAATAATGAATTTTTGATTAATTTAATTAAAAGTTTATAATATATATATATAGATGGACTAATATATTTGTCGATTCTAAAATCATTATAGTGATGACACGTGGTTAAAAAAAATATTGTAATGCTTCCCAATTAATATATAAAGGATTCAGAGTTCATTATGATTTAGCATATTTGAGTGTGTGTAAAATGTAAGAATCCATATATATTTTTGGAGACGATAAATTGGTAATACTTAATTTTATATAATTAAAATTAAAGAAAGGAAGTTGGGACAAAGCGCAGACCTTATCGCTGCATTGAATCCAACAGATATCATAAACACCCATCCTGAAATCGTCATGCTGAGACAATAAAACAAATGAATATATAATATGGTAAGTCGAGCTAATATAAAGTGTGTATCCATATAAAGCTATAAGCTTTTGTTAATACAACATAGAATTTCAGATTTAGGAAATGGAGATTTTATATTTTAAAGATGCAAATTCTATCATGATTTGGTACAAGTCCCGAAATTGAATGGCTTCTTTTGTTTGGCTAGTATACTTTTGAGGAATTAAAAAAAAGCTAGTACGACTGCTGAAACACAATAGATCCATCTAAATAATGGAAGAATATAAAATAATTACATACAGAGAAAGAAGAAGATGCGGTTAACCGATAATTGGATGAATAAATAATGTTTTGTTGGATTCCAAATAATTTAACTTGATGATCAAAACCAAGAATTAAGTATTGATCACATTTACATGCTCATACAGAAACTGTAGGGTAAAATAGTAATACATATTGAAGATGAAAAGACAAAAACGAGGAAGCATGCTGTAGAAATTAGAAAGAGTGTTTTGTTTATAACCAAAGCAAACTTTCATATTTACAACCAAGCCTTGCTTTGTACTAAAACTGTAGAGAAATCATTTCTAAAATCATTCATCCAAAAAGTCTAAAACCATACGTACGAACGTCGAATTTCAAGATAAAAGAATATTGTTTGGTTGAGGAGATTAAATATACTAGCTTTTTTTCTTTTGAAACACGACTAAATATACTAGGTATACTAAACAATAAAATAAAGAAACGTATATATGCTTGTCTTTTTGGAAAAAGAAAGTCTATTTGGACAAAATTAAAGAATTTTTTTTTAATTTTAGCTGGATATTAACAAAAGAAAAATTGTTAATAATTAATGAGAAAAAGACCAAAAAGCACTAAATCAAGTTTTTGTTCCCAAACTAGCACTCAAAGCCAAAAGTCACAAAAATAGCATTCATGGATGGGGTTTAGGGTTTAGAATTTAGGGTTTAAGGTTTAGAGTTTAGGTTTTAGGGTTTAGAGTTTAGGTTTTAGGGTTTAGAGTTGAGAAGTGAGGTTTTGGGGATAAGATTTCAATTTTGAAAAAATAAAAAAATTTAAATTTTTCAAAAGATAAAATGCTATTTTGGTCATTTTAGTTTTTGAGTGCTATTTTTGTGATATAAACTTAGAAAGGTGCTATTTTGGAGATTTGCCCATAATTAATTAACAAAACAATAAAAAATACTCACAATAACTTTTCTCGATTTCTCAAAATTGTGAAAATAAAATATTGATATTTAATTGATTAATTAATCCATGTTCTAAAA
>NW_026014029.1:0-37535 GCF_020379485.1 Brassica napus | reverse complement strand
ATCCCTAATCAGCGAAAGTAGATATTAGGGTAGTAAGTGAACTGATCGGACCTGACCTCTAAGGCTTGCAGTCGTTTCTCATCTCAACGACAGTTAGATGATGGGATCGACAGCAAAGAGATCACCACCACGACAGTGGGTTTCCAGCTGAGTGATCCGAGTTCTAGAAAGTACTACTGCACCGCGCTTGAATAATTGTTTGGCTCTCGCTCAACACCCCAATGAAATACCCTAGGTTAGCTTCCTGTTAAATGAATCAATCTCTAGTTTACTTGTTTTCCGCGTCACCAATTGAATTGAAAACCATTTTCTTCTTAGCTTGATATTGAAATTTATAAGAGTAAAGTGTAGACTGGTCCTCTGGATTGAATCTAAAAGTACTATAATCACAACTGTTAACTTGGCAGTAGCAAAGATTCATATTTAGTGTATCAAGTTTTGGCGCCGTTGCCGGGGACCATATTTTTTTACCTCTACTTTTCGGTTTCATTTTAAGTCTAAGATATCTAACTCGCCTCTGTTTCTTTTACAGCTAATGATCCGGTGCATGACCAGTAGACATACTCGGAGCAACGCACAAGGACCATTGCATCAGCTCACCAACGAAGAACTAGCGAGATTAGAACGTCAGAACCGTCAACTGCCTAGACCTACAAGCACCAACATGGTGATCATCAGATGATCTTACTGCTGCATTTGCACTCATGCAACAACAGATGCAGCAGATGCAGCAAACTATCCAAGCGAACGCTGCAACAACGAACGCGAGAAACAACAATGGACGGAGGAAGTTGATCAGATTGGCCAAAGGAATCTATTGCGTAATCTACCTGCTACGCGATCCGCCATCAACCCTCCACCTTGCACTAGACAAGACTTTGAGATCAAGCCCGCCTTGATAGGTCTGGTGCAGAGGAAGATCTTCAACGGACTTCCTGCAGAAATACCGATGGACCACATTGAAAACTTTGAGAAGATGTGTGGGTTCACTAAGGCGAATGGAGTACCACCAGATTACATCAAGTGTACCTTTGTTCCCTTTCTCTCTCGATGGGAAGGCTGCTCGCTGGCTAGATTCCCTACCAACTGGATCGCTCACCACATGGGAACAAGTCAGATCCGCTTTCTTGAGCCACTTCTACACAAAATCAAAGACGGCAGCTCTGAGACAGAAGATCGCCACCTTTAAACAGCTGGTAGATGAGCCGTTCTGCGACGCATGGGAGCGATTCAACGTCTACCGCAGGGAGTGCCCACATCACGGTTTTGAAGAAGATTATCTACTCGGAGTTTTCTACGATGGAGTAGGTTGGGAGTACAGGAATGCTTTAAACTCAGCCAGTAATGGAGATTTCATGACCCAATCCACTCAAGGCGCTTTCGCGTTAATTGAGAACATGGCCTCAAGCTCAGCTGACAGCAACCGAGAGACTGACCGCACCCAAAAGGTGAACAGCATCGACAATAACAAAATAGATGAGCTCTCCGCCAAGGTCGATCAGCTGATTAAGAGTAATCAGAACCATGTCTTCATCATGGAAGAGTCTCCTCAGGATAAAGGAACCACAGACACTACATCAGAAGCGGACCAGGCGACTGAGGACCACCATGAGGTTAGCTATGTTAATGGGCAAGGATGGCAGTTTAAAAACTATCACCCGAACCCTAACGTGAGGAACAACCCCCACCTGTTCAATAACCCTAAACCCGATGGTAACGCAGAAAATGCTCAAGGCAATCAGGTTCAGAACAGTGGCTACCAACGGGGGTATGGAAATCAAGGAAGAACCTTTGTCCTCAGCCCAGCTCAGAATACTCAGTTCCACAACCAGAAACAACCGACTAACCAGCAGCCTGCACAGCCTGCTCAAACTGCTCCACAGGACGAGATGAAGAGTCTCGCCAATATGATGAGCCAGCTGCTCCAAGGACAGCAGATTCAGGGAAAAGCACTGAATCAGGTCACAAACGACATCAATACCGAATGAATCACATGTTCAATGACCTGAGTGCCAATATGATAATGTCTCGAGCCATATGAGGCAGATGGATATTCAGATTGCTCAGACTGCTGAGAGTGTGAAGAGACAGCAAGGCACTCTTCCTGGAAAAACAGATAAAAATCCCAAGGAGTGTAATGCAGTCGCGCTTAGGAGTGGGAAGCAGTTAACTGATCTGGCACCCAAGAGATTCACAACAGCTGAAAAGGGGAAGCAGAAAGAATCAGAACAGCCACCTGTAACCGCACCAGCAGACGAGGAAAGCAGAGCTTCCTGCTAAACATACTCCGACCACTACAGAGCAGCCTACTGTGGTTGTTCGCCCAGCGGCAGAACCTGTTCCCACCCGTGACTATGTGCCTAAGTTCCGTACCCTGTTCCTGCTAAGGCCACACGCAAGGACAAGGAGGAGATGAAATGTAGGAAGATGCTGGAAGACTTAACAATCAGACTCCCTCTCATGAGTGCAATCCAGATGATGCCATCCATGAGTAGCTTTGTGAAAGGACTGATTTCTGGAAAGATAACCGATGACAGTGAGTTCATGGTGGTCTCTAAAGAGTGCAGCGCTGTTCTCCAGAAACAAAAGGATCAAGAAGCTGGTGATCCTGGAAAATTTGTCCTATCCATCCAAATAGGGAGAACAGTCTTCTCGTGTTCGCTAGTCGATCTGGGATCAAGCATCAACCTCATGCCATACTCTGTGGCTAAGCGCCTTGGATTCACGGATTTCAAACCTACCAGGATGTCCCTAGTGTTTGCTGATCGATCAGTGAAATCTCCAGTCGGAATTATCGAGGATATCCAAGTTCTGGTTGGGAACACACTTGTCCCTGCCGATTTCGATGTTCTGGAACTCGAAGAAGAATCAAAGGATCCTCTGATCCTAGGCAGACCATTCCTATGCACTGTCGGAGCTATCATAGATGTGCGACAAGGAAAAATCGATCTCCACCTAGGAGACATTGTGATGAGGTTCGAGATGAATCAGATGCTCAAGAAACACTATGCTGATGGACAAACCTTCACTGTCCAAGAGGAGGGTGATCCGCTGGAACCGAGTGACCAGATGATTGAGGAGATCCTTATAGATGATCCGCTGGAACTAGCCTTGACTAGAGCTGAAGCAGAACAGAATGTCCAGAACATCGATGCTGATGGGTACGCTAAGATGTTGGACTCCGCCAGAACCATGGAAAGATTAGTGGCATATCTCAGTCTGGGGGAGAACAATGCCTCAGACTCATCAAGCTCGCCTGTTCCACCAAGTAGGAACAATGACCCGTGGAGTGAATCCAAAGCTCCAAAAGTTGAGCTCAAAACACTCCCTAAGGGGCTCAGGTACGCATTTCTTGGACCAAATTTTACATACCCAGTAATCGTAAATGCTGATCTGAACAATGCTGAAACTGCTCTTCTCTTATGCGAACTTAGGAAATATCGAAAGGCATTAGGATATTCTCTAGCTGATATACCTGGCATTTCACCTGATCTGTGCATGCATAGAATACATATAGAAGATGAATCAATGACTTCTGTAGAACATCAGAGGAGGTTAAACCCAAATCTGAAAGATGTTGTAAAGAAAGAGATAATGAAACTTCTAGAAGCTGGTGTAATTTATGCGATCTCTGATAGTAAGTGGGTTAGTCCTGTTCATGTAGTGCCTAAGAAAGGAGAGATCACACTGTTATAAACAAATGAAAAGAATGAATTAATCCCTACTAGAACAGTAACTGGTCATCGCATGTGCATTGATTTCCGTAAATTGAATGATGCGACTCGCAAGGATCACTTTCCACTCCCCTTCATGATCAAATGCTTGAAAGATTGGCTAACCACCCTTACTATTGCTTTTTAGATGGTTATTCAGGTTTCTTTCAGATTCCCATCCACCCAGACGATCAAGAAAAGACGACGTTCACATGTCCTTACGGAACATACGCCTACAGGAGAATGCCTTTCGGGCTGTGCAATGCTCTAGCGACCTTTCAACGCTGCATGATGTCAATTTTCACTGATCTAATTGAAGACATAATGGAAGTTTTCATGGACGATTTCAGCGTCTATGGGAGCTCCTTTAGTGTCTGTTTGTCAAACTTGTGCAGGGTTCTGAAGCGATGCGAGGAGAAGCATCTCGTGCTGAATTGGGAAAAATGCCATTTCATGGTCAGAGATGGAATTGTTTTAGGACATAAGATTTCAGAAAAAGGCATCGAAGTGGACAAGGCAAAGATCGATATCATGATGAGTCTGCAACCCCAACTTCAGTGAGGGGAATAAAAGTTTTTTGGGACATGCTGGTTTTTACAGAAGATTCATCCAGGACTTCTCAAGAATCGCAAGACCACTCACTAGACTGCTCTGCAAGGAAACAAAGTTCGATTTCGACAACGAGTGCTTAGCTTCATTTCACACGATCAAGGGAGCTCTAGTCAGTGCACCGGTTGTCCAACCCCCAGATTGGACCTCCCTTTCGAGATCATGACGGACGCGAGTGACTTTGCAGTGGGAGCAGTGCTTGGACAGCGGAAGGATAAAAGCTCCATGTGATCTACTACGCGAGCAAGACACTGGATGAAGCTCAATGTAGGTATGCTACCACAGAGAAGAACTCCTGGCCATCGTCTATGCTTTTGAGAAGTTCCGATCATATCTAGTTGGGTCTAAGGTGATAGTCCACACGGATCATGCAGCTCTCAAGTACCTGCTCACGAAAAAGATGCCAAACGCGACTCCTGAGATGGATTCTCCTCCTTCAGGAATTTGACCTGGAAATAAGAGACAAAAAGGGGGTAGAAAATGGAGTAGCGGGCCACCTTTCCAGAATGAAAATAAACGATGATACAGTGATTGACGAAGAACACCAGTGGAACACGTCAGTGCGATTGGTCTTTGCTACGCGGAACAACCAATGCGCATAGAAACAGCTTGTCCTTCGCAACCAGAGCAGTTTTGGCAGCAATCCAGAAGCAATATCCTGATCTACCGTGGTTTGCTGAGATTGCAAATTTCTTAGCTGCTGAAAAGGAGCCTCAGAAGTTCACGGGGAACGAGAAGAGAAATTCTTAAGAGAGGCAAGGCAACTTCTGGGATGAGCCTTATCTATACCGACAATGCAAGGATGGGATCTTTAGACGATGCGTTCCGGAGGCTGAAATTCCAGGGATCCTACACCACTGCCACGGATCTTCCTACGCTGGACACTTCGCCACATTCAAAACAGTCTCCAAAATTCTCCAAGCGGGATTCTGGTGGCCAACAATGTTCAGAGATGCTCACGCTTTCATATCCAGATGCAATGCATGCCAGCGAATGGGCAGTATCAGCAAAAGGAATGAGATGCCTCAGAACTACATATTGGAAGTTGAGGTGTTCGACTGCTGGGGAATAGATTTTATGGGACCTTTCCCACCTTCTCACAAGAACGAGTACATCCTGGTTGCAGTCGACTATGTCTCTAAGTGGGTAGAAGCAATTGCTAGTCCGACCAACGACGCACGAGTTGTAACCAAGATGTTCACCTCCATCATCTTTCCAAGATTTGGAGTACCTAGAGTGGTTATCAGCGATGGTGGAACTCACTTCATCAACAGAGTGTTCCAAGGATTACTGAGCAGAAACGGCGTGAAACACAAGGTTGCAACCGCCTATCATCCCCAAACGAGTGGCCAAGTGGAAATTTCCAACAGAGAGATCAAGAACATTCTGCAGAAAACAGTCAATACCACGCGTAAGGATTGGTCCATCAAGCTTGACGACGCTCTCTGGGCCTACAGAACAGCCTATAAAACCCCATTAGGGACAACTCCCTATCATCTGGTCTACGGCAAGGCATGTCACCTACCTGTGGAGCTAGAGTATAAGGCAGCTTGGGCTGTTAAGCTGCTTAACTTCGATATCAAACCTGCTAAGGAGAGGCGAACAATTCAGATCCATGAGTTGGAGGAGATTAGGCATCTGGCCTATGAGAGCTCCAAAATCTACAAAGAAAAAACCAAGGCATTCCATGACAAACGGATCATCAGCAGAAGCTTTGCTCCGAATGATCAGGTCTTACTCTTCAACTCAAGGATTAAGCTATTCCCTGGAAAGCTAAAATCCAGATGGTCAGGACCTTTCACCATCAAGGAGGTTCGCCCCTATGGAGCTGTTGTGTTGCTGGACACAAGAGGAGGAGAATTTGTTGTTAATGGGCAGCGCCTCAAGCCTTACCTTGCTGATACAACAATCAATCGCTGAAGGTGTAGAAATACCCTTAAGTGATCCCCTTCAAGCCTAATCGGCTCACAAAAGTCAAGCTAGTGACTGAAAAGAAGCGCTTGGTGGGAGGCAACCCACTGGTGAGTGTAAATATTTCTTTTATTTCTAAAAAAAAAAAACAAACTAACTTGCAGGAAGAAAATCAAGAAAACGAGCACTTCTCAGCAGAACACTCCGGCGCTTGTTCCACTGATTGTTCCCAGGTAAGTGCTCGAACAAAAAAAAAAAGAGAAAATGGGAAATGGCCTATTTAGGCCCACTAACTTTACCCCCCCCCCCCCATTATCTCTAGAGCCGCAAACCAAACTCAAAAACCCTAAATCGAAATTCTCATTTCCTATTCTTCTTCATCGATTTTGCTCTAATCTCTTGGATCCTCTCGAGATCGGTTTGGTTTTGCAGGAATCACCTATCCAATCAAGGTAACCGCTCAGATCGCCTTCCCCTTCGCGCATCAAAACGCGGTTTGGAAGTGTCTCCTCGAATCCTCGTTACCTTTTGCTTAGCGATTTGATCTTAGATTGTAGCTATAGATTTCACACTTGATACTAAGGTCTAATTTGTGCTTGATTAAACGGAATAGGAACATATTTGTTGATTGCGGTTCTTAAGTAATTGCGATTGTGTTAGGGCAAAATGTTAAACCTAAGCGGTTGTAGGTTGTTTAGGAATTGATGGACTTGGGCAGAATTGAGAGATTGGAATGTCCCATCGTTTCTGAACAGCCGTAGAGCATGGCTAATTTGAAATTGATTTTGTTTTGCAGATGCCTCCAAGAACAAGGAACCCTAAAGCACTCAAGGCCTCTCGTGGAGCAGCCACGCCTTCTCGCTCCGCGAACGTTCCATCCTCCTACCCATGGCCGAACAAGGCTGAGGG
This sequence comes from Brassica napus, assembly GCF_020379485.1. NCBI lineage: Eukaryota > Viridiplantae > Streptophyta > Magnoliopsida > Brassicales > Brassicaceae > Brassica > Brassica napus. The sequence goes on along the minus strand of NW_026014029.1, from coordinate 30,393 downwards.
TCAACCGATCAACATCAATGACCCACTACTCCTTGACTACAATTGTGAGGGGTGGGACAAGGAGTCCGCAGCAAGATACCACAGGCTTCTCGCAGCAGAGATCCTGCCCACACGATTTGCTCACGCGGAGACCTTAGCTGTTCTCGGTCTCGAGTCTGATGTGTTTCGAGACGCTCGACGTCATGGGCCTCGCTCCTCTCTGCTACCAAGCCCAAGTTCTCTATCACAGATTTGGTTCGGCAAGTGCTCGCAACAGCTCAGATTACTTACCAGAACCCAACTGCGCCAACGTACGAGAACTGCTACTTCTCCTTCATGGCTGACGGCAAGTTCTGCTCCATCTCTCTCCACGATCTAAACGAACTACTCGAGATCGCAGACACGCCAAGAGAGGTCTTAGTTGACAAAAAGTTCGCGCCAGCAAACGCCTTTTGGGATCTCATTGCGACAGGGAAGTTCACTTCTCGCAAGGCTTATCAATCACAAATCCGAAACCCCACTCTGCGTATCATTGCCAAGATCGTCTCGAACATCCTATTCGCAAAGGAACTCACCTCCAAGGTCACAACGGAGAGCTGCAGGTTCTATACACCGGCTCGAGGATGAGATCCGTAGAGACAGAGTCATACCGATACAGACTGTGAAAACAAACCCTGGATTCCTTCTCATCTCGATGCTCTCTGAGCGCAAGGATTCCATGGTCCGAACAGAAGACAAGAAAGACCGCTGCGGCAGTGTTCTCACACCCTTGTTCAAACGCTTCAACATCGACCTGGATTCCTACACGGTTGTTCCTGAGCTTGAGTACATTGACACCGCTTACTTGATCACATGCCACATCCTGCGCGACGAAAGCACATACAAGTTCGCAGACAAGGACGGGAACACTCTCTACTGCAAGCTCCCTCTTCCAGGGTTAACAGACTTCACAACCTTGGAAAACATGTTTTCTTGCCCAACGCAGAACACTTGTGCGACGACCCGTGCGCCAATTCCAGATGAGAATGCGGCCAAGGATGATGTGGAGGACATGGCTCCACCTGCTGATGGTGCTTACGACCTAGAGGACCTCACGGATTTACTGATGACCACGCCTACAGACGTTGGATGGTGGACTCTCAGAAGAAAAACAACCTCATGAAGAGGATCCTCAGAGCACTCACTGGAGGCTGCATCAGAAGTCAGGATGAGCAGACGACGCAAGGAACAAGGCGCCCAGGCAAAGAACCAGCGGGCACTTCAACTAGAGAAGAGAGACTTCCGAGGAACCGAGAACAGCCGGCCACTCCAGCAGCGGCGATTCAGACTGAGTCCGAACGGACTATTCCTATTCCCTTGTTTTATCCATCTGAACTATTTATTTCCCTGCTATTTGTTTTCGGTTTGGTGTGTTTTAGCCTCCTCCGATTTATTTTCACAACCAGGGATGGTGTGAAGTAAGTGGGGGGAGAAACTCTGTACGATTTCCATGTTTTTATTGAGTCAGTCCCTAGGATCGAGTCAGTCCAGTCAAACTTATTGTGGTAATCAGGACCTTATTTTGTGATGATTTCTTAACCACCTCGTGCTTTAACCTTCTTATTCAGTGACCTTAGCAGTGATGAAAGACCCACACATCGACCTGGAACACCCTGACTTATCTCATTTGACACTCCAGAAGTTCTCCACCGATCAGGTTACACTGGGTAGACTCAACTCCACTATATCTGAACCTAATCTGGACTTTAATTCTTCTTGTTATGGGTACTAGATCAGGGAAACGAGACCTATACTCAGGACTTCTTATCCTTTATATCCATCTTGCTGTTCCTGAGTAGCTAGCTCATCTTTAGCTAGTTCCCACCTTGTACCTTAGCCTTCATTCCAACTTCAGGCATTTGTTTTTCAGTGTTATATGTGCAGATATGTGCAAAAAGGTTGGAGAGGAAAGGATCAACGCAGCCTTCTTACTCGTTACTGCTGCAGAAATTCAATCAGAAAGGAGAACAAGCAGATCAAGAGACCAACTGCTCCATGACCAATGAATCGTGCAAGTATAGCAGAATGATGCGAATCAGATCCACCAGTGGCCTCCTTAAAATCACATGTTACCTCCTTCTTCGTCACCTCATCTCTATTTTCATGCTATGCAAAAAAAAAAAAAAAATACCTTTCATTTTTAGCATTTGACGATGGAGAAGGAGATGATTCAAGGGAACATGAGCCACTGGGAAAGTCAAGAAAAAGTTTAGGCTAATTTTCGGAGAACATAGAAGGGGGCGGCAGAGCAGTCTGATGACTGTTCCAGAACAGAGAGCAGCCGTTCGAGAGAGAGCAAAAACGAGTAGAGGCTGTGGACATCAATGGATCCGTTCTCTCTTGCCATTTTGTGCGATATCCTGCATCCTCTAAGAAATCGGTAACCCCTAAACACTCTTAACTCCACCATTAAAAAGCATGTTCCATACCTAGACCGTCCACCCTGAGTAGCGCCCATGACAAGAAGCTCACGAAAATTCTAATTGAACAAATGGAGTTTGGTCTCGAAAGTGTCGCTTTTTCAGGTCAAGATGTAGAGTAAGGAGCAGATCTGTGAACAGCGATCAGGGGTTTCCAGTAAGTGTGTGTGGTTCTAATCTACTGCTTGTATGGTTCAGAGATTTGTGGTAAGAGTATGGTTTGAGAATAAGCGAGTTCCCACACTTTCAAACTTTTCTCCTGTTCTTGATACTTGCCTTGTTCGAGGACAAACAAGGATCTAAGTCTGGGAGAATTGATATATGGTGTTTTTCACATCATTGTATAGGTGTTTTTGTATTGATTCGAGTCCTTAATCCGAGTCAGTCTAGTCCTTTTTGATCTTTTACAGGTCTGGAGTTGGTAGAAGAATGAAGAGAGCGTGCTTGAAGAGAAGCTGTCCTTTTGGAGCATTTTGCGGAGAACACTCAAGACGAACAGTCCCGAGACTGTTCTCAAGCAGAACAAGCAGACGGAGTGATCCCGAGGTTGTTCCCGACAGATAAGGAAGCTTCTATTTTCGGGAATTAAGGCCTTGTTGCCCTAATTTCTTTTCTACCTATTGGCGCCTCCATATAAAGACGCCACCTATCCTATTTTATTTCTTACGCTAGTTTTTACAAGAGAACTATTAGCTTTTGCGATCTGCAACTTGTAAGGGAGAAGAATCCATTCTCTCATAGAGAAGACCATCTGAACCCTTGTTTACTACTCTTATTATTATGCAGTTTCATTCAGTATCTATGTCTTTGATTGCTTTGCATCATGATTGAGTAGTGATCTAGCTCGCCTAGGGTTTTTAGGGTGTTGAAATATGAGCTAAACATAGATAAGCTATTCTTGATTATTCTTCATCCATACTATTCTTAAGGCTTCCATTAACCTGATCCTTGATGTTAGATCCTAAGTTTATCGCCTAGCTAACCGCTTAGGAGAAAGCTTGACATGTATTGGATGAGCTTAGTATTCCTAATCAGCGAAAGTAGATATTAGGGTAGTAAGTGAACTGATCGGACCTGACCTCTAAGGCTTGCAGTCGTTTCTCATCTCAACGACAGTTAGATGATGGGATCGACCAGCAAAGAGATCACCACCACGACAGTGGGGTGTTCCAGCTGAGTGATACGAGTTCTAGAAAGTACTGCACCGCGCTTGAATAATTGTTTGGCTCTCGCTCAACACCCAATGAAATACCCTAGGTTAGCTTCCTGTTAAATTGAATCAATCTCTAGTTTACTTGTTTTCCGCGTCACCAATTGAATTGAAAACCATTTTCTTCTTAGCTTGATATTGAAATTTATAAGAGTAAAGTGTAGACTGGTCCTCTGGATTGAATCTAAAAGTACTATAATCACAACTGTTAACTTGGCAGTAGCAAAGATTCATATTTAGTGTATCACTTTGTCAGAAGACTTCCAAGAAGTCCAGACGACTTCCAGACGACTTCCAGACGATAACAGGTAAGTCGTCGGAGTCTTCCACATCTGAAAAACCTGCATATCAAATCCAGATCTGAAAAACCTGCATATCCAAAAACGTTCAAATGACTTAAAATAGAGAAAATGAGTGGAAGATTAGATAAATCTACATTTATAGAACACACAAAAATACATATCTAAAATATAGATCTACCTTTAAATTAGTGGAAGATGAGTACCATTTGATTAAAACCTGCAAAGAGATAGATTAGTAAGAAATACATGAGACAAAACTGAAAAATTCATATAAAGTTTTGGTGTTTTCAAGTCAAGAGATTAGAGAGAGGTTGGAGAGTTTTAGAATGATGAACATTACATTTTTGTTGCAGCCATTTGAGAAGAGGAGAGAGAATGTGTAAATTTTTCTTTATATAGGGAGACAAAATCCAATTAGGTTAATATTTTTAACTCAGACGACTTCCTGGACGACTTACATTTCAGTCGTCTGGTGAAGAAATTAAAAACAGACGACTTACATGTAAGTCGTCCAGAAGTTTAATATTTTTAGCGGGAAATTAAATATTTTTGCGGGAAACTAAAATAGAAAACTTTCCAGACGACTCACAAGTAAGTCGTCTGTTTTAAATTATTTAAGAGGGGAAAATAATTATTTTTAAAAAATTTTAGGCGGGAATATTTGGACGACTTACATGTAAGTCGTCTGTTTTAATTTCTTCACCAGACGACTGAAATGTAAGTCGTCCGAGTAAAATGATCCGTTAGGTAAAACGTACATTGGTAAAATTAAAGGTTCGGTACGATTTGGACGACTGAAATATACGTCGTCCGAGTAAATTATTTCAACAGACGACTGAAATATAAGTCGTCCACACCCTAAACATAACCCCTAAACTTAATTATCTAATTAAACACTTCATAAAACCAAATCAAATTGAAAAGTGTTTACTATACACAGAAATAAACACATATAGGTGAAAACTAATTTTTGAAAAAACATTTTTAGTTTTCCAAAATCTAACCCTAACAAACATACAATACTACAACATATGTTTGCCAAACTCCTAAACCAAAGTATTTCATGATTCACTACTTCCACTCATCTATCTTCAAAACAAATCAATTTTATCATATCTTAATTTATATCACTTAAAACTGTTTATAATTACTTGATTTTTATTTTTCACGCATCAAAATATTTTTTTTACAAGATTTATAATTATTTTTTAAAATAACTGGTACCAGACGACTTACACTTCAGTCGTCAAACGACTTTCACATCTCAGACGACTCAGACGATTTACTGGGGCTATATTCGTAAAAATGGCTCCTGTTTTTTTGTTTAGGTCACAAGGGGCTGAGCTGTATTTCACTAGGCTTTTAGGTTAGTTTTGCATTTGATTCAAGTTTGGATATAGGTTTGGGATTAAATCAAGTTGTGGGTTAGTTTTGGAAAAACCCCCAAAACCAAACCAAAACTAAATCAATGTTAACAAATATCTTAACAGTTCCTATATCGCTGAAACATAAAATCTGAAACCAAATTGAAATTAAACCGAGAACTGAATGGGTACCTGAATTTTTTAATACATTTTATACACCTTAAAAATATTAATTATCTTAAGTTCTAAAATTATCAAATATTCTAACAATATATTATAACCGAACAACCCAATAATGGATTACCCTATTACTTTTTATCCGAGATATTTAAAATTTTGTAATTCCCCAATAGAACAGAATCACCACAAATTTATTCGAAATATTTAAATTTATCCGAGCTATCCGATATTTCATCAAACAAAATCCAAAATGTGACTTTTACCCGAATTATTCAAAATTATCCAAAAATGAGAACCGAAAAACCGAATTGGACTCAAATTTTATCAGGTTCCTAACATTATTACCCAATTGATATTTTTCCTTGAACTAGGACCCGAACCATGTGTAGCGCCTCTTTTGGTTACAACTTTTGCTAGAAATTGGTTCGCATAAACCAATATGTTGGTTGGACTTTCTCTAATATAAATTGTTTCTTTTTTGTTCATTTGAGCTTTCTTATAACACCTATTGGTGAGTGTTGTTATTCTCTTTTGAGTTTGTATACTTTTTGAGGTTCGAATAAAACAATACTAAAAAAAGTCTCATCATTTATTCAGTCTTGTCAATTTTTCTCTATCTTTCATCTAGAGTTGATTACCATTTGGGACATATTTTGAGTTTCTATTGCATATATGGACACTTTCTACTTGTAAGGCACTTTGTGTTGGGCCCAAATAGAATGTGGACGGTTATCCCCTTATTAAGACGAAAGAGAAATTGGCTCACAGTTCCAATAGAACGTGAATTTTTTATTTTTGTTTCGAAATAATTTTTTTTAAAACTCAAAATAGTTTGAAATTATTACTTTATTTTTGTATCAACATCTTGGTTATGTTGTGGATGTGGACGCCATGACCATAGATAAAAAGAATGTGACTATTGATAAAAGAATAAAATCTCTCAAATTTATGGATAGGAAATCAATGCTTGATGTGGTGGACAGTCACTTAAACACTAAACAGCATAGATTAAAAAAACAATGACATTAAAAGGCTATGGATTAGATGCTAATGTATCCACAATCTCAAGATGAAACAAATAAATAAATTCAAACCAAAAAAAACCACGTACATGTCCACTCGAAAAAAAAAAACAAGTCGGGTGATAAAAAAACAAACTAAACAGACCAAAAAGTTAGTAATTTCAAACATTTCCAACGAGAAAAAAAGCCTAACTTCAAACATGTCATCGAGAAAAACAAAGCTTAACTTCAAACATGTCCAACGATTATTTATGAATATTAGATTATTATTAGCTGGATGCCTAAACCCTAAACATTCAATTCTAAACCCTAAAATATCAACTATAAACCATAAACCCGAAAATTACTCTAAATCCAAAACCATCAACACTAAACCCTAACTATATCAACACTAAACCCTAAACCTTAACCCTAAGAGTAACCCTAAAAAATTAACCCTAAACCCTAAACATCAACTCTAAACCCTAAACCGTAAACCCTAGAGTTGAAGTTTTAGGGTTTAGATTTGAAAGTTTAGGGTTTAGGTTTTATGGTTTAGGGTTTATGTTTAGGGTTTATAGTTGATGTTTTAGGGTTTAGATTTGAAGGTTTAGGTTTAGGATTTAGGGTTTAGGGTTCGAATTATGGAAAATATAGGGTTTAGGGTTTACGATTAGGGGTTAGAGTTGATGTTTTAGGATTTAGATTTGAAAGTTAAGGTTTAGGGTTTAAAGTTGATGTTTCGGAGTTTAGGGTCTAGAGTTGATGTTTCAGGGTTTAGGGTTTTAGAGTTGATGTTTTAAGTTTAGATTAGTTAACCATAGGTTTTTTTTTGTCAAAGTTAATCAAATGGTTATAAATGTCTTTTACCCTTCATTAAAAATGAGGGTAAAAGTGGTTAGTGTAAACATGAAATGTGGTACTTTGAAAATGATATTTCTCGCAATTTCCCCATAATTTATTAGAATTTGTTAATCAATTGTTGCTTATATATCTTTCAAGTTCATGTGAAAATAAAATCAAAAATTACTTAAGAGTTATAGAAAAATTGTATTTTGGAAGAAAACTCTTGACATTGTCATATTGTCTTTATGTATTCTAAGCTAGAGTCTTAAAATGAGATTTTATCATAAAGATCCTTAGAGGACTTTATTTAAGATGCTCATATATGTTTGGTCTTGAAGTACAATATATAAGTGTTATTGAGCAAATTACTAATATTTTTTGTAATTGAAAAGTGTAATTTCATATGATAAGAAAGAAAGTTATAATAGTAATTTTATAGTTATGATTGAGTTATTCGCATGTATGAGACGAATGTCTAGAAGATTGTATGTAAGAAATTTGGTTTAAATTCTAATAGACCAAGAAAATATTGTCTATATCAAATAAGAATTGTGGATCAGAAGTCTATATACTTTGCATACTCTAATGGAAAGAGCATTATAATATTCTCAATTTCAAAAGAGATTTATCTGATTGGAATGCATCTCCTGAAGATATTGCTTTCAGAGAAAGAAATGTGAAATATGTGTGGTTGTACTCTTTTCTTTATTATGGTTTTCATTCCAATGGTTTTTCCTTAACAAGGTTTTAACGAGACAACAAAACAACACAAATGATAGACACCTAAAATAATTATTATAGTTTCAAAGTCAAAAGTCTATCACAGATCTAAAGTCTTTGAAGTCAAGAGAATCGAGGAAGATCAAATCATATCAAGACTCATACACTGCAGAAGAATGGTGATGTTCATCCCACAAGTTCGTTCAAGTGACAATTTCTCTGACTTATTTACCAAGGCGCTAACCACTACTACTTTCAAGAAGTTAGTTCCTCTTATCAAACTACGTTGTCTCAAAGATTTCGACGTATGTACACATGAGGGGAAGTTATTACGCGTTGCACGCTTTTTCCCTTAACCATGGTTTCTCCCATTGAGTTGGTGAGGTTTTTAACGAGGCAACATCTACGGTGTTTTGAAAGTACTTTGGTATAATAGACATCAAGGGGAAGTGTTATGAATATTGTGACATTGATTATAGAAAGTCTTTTTCACCAAGATTTACTTGTACTTGGTCTACAAGCTAAACTCTCATATTATATCCCTATATAAGGAGTTCATTATTCATGGAATAAGATACACCAATTCTTCTTTCTCTCTTTCTACTTATAACGAGTTGCAAGTATTTCATAAATATTCTTAATAAGTTTATGGAAAATGTTGAATGCCCTAATCCAACTAGGTTAATGTAACAAACTCCTTCCATATAAGAAGAGTTTGTGTGTTCTCTTCTCTCTTATGCAAAGCAAGCAGATTTGTAAGATTGAGAGAGAGAGAAATGTGCTAGATCTTTGTTCTTAAGATTATAGTGAGTTGCCTCCTTGCCAGATCCGTAGCCATTTTAGGTGATTCTGGGTAAACAAATACTTAGTGTCTATCTTGTCAATGTTCTTCTTCTGATTTGAATAATTCTACAAACTCATACTTTCTACTTTCTAACTTATGTTCTCGAGTTCGCCAAAGAGTGTATCATCGAGTTTGTGTTTGATTCTGATTTTAGATCAAACAGTTTTGCTGTGTTGTGTTTCAACAAGGTGTCATTTTCAATAGCGAATGCAAGAGTTGAGGTGTGGCGTTTGATGGGAAGAGAGACTTTTCATTGTGGAAGAAGAGGATGCTAACACATCTGTCTGTCCTTGGTTTAAAAGATGTATTAGAAGAATCTTTGTCACCTTATACGTCAGCAATCAGGAATGATGAAGACGAGGATGTGTACATGGAGCGGTTGGTGAAAGAGAAAGCTTAAAGGCTTGAAAGATCAGGAAGACGATGAATCTGATCATCCATTCTCAATGTTGGAGATCATGTGTTAAAGAAATTTGAATTGTGTATGTCAGCCGGTTCTACATGGTCCATACTGGAGAGGTTATATTTTTCCAAAGACTCTACAGAATAGAATTCATTTGTAACACAAATTCTATATTTTCATGATGGTTGATACTTAGAGTATTGACGAGAATAAAAAAAAAAAAGAAACATATAAGATTTCAAGTTGATGTACTACTGAATGGAGTAGTGTTGTGACATTACCCTGATGTTTTTCAAAACTTGAGTGAGAGATATCAAGAGCGCTGTATGTCTCTAGATGCCATCTGACAAGTTCGAGATTAATGTATAGGAAACACAGGTTCTAGAGACTAAACCATATTTCTTTTTTTGTCGGTTTGCAGAGTTTTTTGAGCTTATTTTGTTTGGTGAAAATGATGATTGATGGGTCTTGAGAAAACCAAGTGGCACTTGTTGTAAAAACCGTTTCGGTTGGAAGTTAAATTATAACAAAAGAAAGATTGTGTTTGATTGGTATTGTAGAAAACATATTATAAAAAGATTGTGTTCGACTGGTATTGTAGAAAACATATGATGTGTACTCATCAAGATTGATAAACAGTTTTGATATCTAATCGGTCAGAACTAGGAGATTTGAAACTAAGCTTTTAGAAACGTCATGGAGACTTGAGCAACTAAGATATCTCTCACCAACCCTTTTCCCATTTCGCCTACCGCCTTTAAAATCTCTTTCGGATCAGTTTCATCTTCATCTCTCGTTTTCGTTTCTGTAAATCAGAACATTAAACATTTGATTATATTCACCCGCCCTTTTTTTTTTGTTGGTTTAAAGAAAGTTGTTTTGTTTGTTTTACCTTTGACTTCTGTTTAGTCCAAGTTAAACCAATCAAGTCACCTCCTAAATGGTCATACCACGGCTTCAACAACATCCCAAACCGTTTCTGCAGACAACAGCGCACGATAAGAACCCCGGTAAGTTTTAATGTTTCTGTTTTGAATTAGAAAACTTGCCTCCAACACACTCAAGAAGCACTTGGTTGGATCGGAGTCCAACATTAACTCCTCCTTAAGCTGCTCATGGCTTCTCTCCAAATATCCAGGCAATAAGAATCTGTTAACATATGTACTCGCCTCCCAACGTGCTACATGATCCCCTGCTAATAATTACTGGAGTACATTAGTTTTTTGGATTTAGCGACGGAAACAAAAGAGAGAGAGGGAGACATAGAGCCACCTTTAGGACCTTGGTTAAGTTTAGGCGGAAACAAAAGACGACGTGGGTAAGGTAGGTTTTCTCTATGGAGAAGAACAACTGCGTCATACTTGTCCAAAGGAGGTCTGAAAAGGCTCTGCAACATATATAGATGCAATTAATACCAGTCAACATCATGTTACTTGTAATACCAGCTAAGCACAACGCAATGTGTTTTCAATGCATTTCACTCACCTCCCATTGAACAGAATCATTGTGTTCTTGCAGTACCAGTTTACTTAATACGTTTGCACTGCTTCGAGCAGAAGCCACCAACCTTTTTGTTCCTTTAACAAGTTATAGTAAATTGGAGTTACAACTATCAGAAGGAAAAAAAAAAAAAAAAGACAGAGCGACGCTAAGATGCTTTTCAAAAGCGTTTGCTAACCGACAAGTTTGGTGAAAATGTTGTCCATGCCTCTGATGCCTTGTCGTAAGGAGCAGCCAAGAACATGGCTGAACTTATGTTTTGTCTGCCCTCTTCATCGCGCTTTCTACTTGACATGAAGTTATCCTAAAAAGCACAGAAAGCATTTACATATGTCGTTTCTAACAAATATTTCTCAATTAGATACACTATTTAAAAAAAAGAAAAAGAAAAAAAAAGAGGACTCACATTGATGTCCTTGTGGTCATTTATGCCAAAGTCACTGTTTCTGTCGACAATCAGCGACAGGACCACCAGTCATAGTCTGCTAGTAATCGCAAGAACCTGTTACACATTCCAGCGAAAAAAAAAGATGTAGTGTTTTAATTGTTGGTTAACACCGTTAGTAGATTGTGTTTTTGTAAAATCAAAATCATGGTAGCCGAAACAAACCTTAAGAATCCGCTGAAGCGAGAGAGAGAACACCAAGTGGGAGAGGTGTGAGGAAGACATGTGCAACCAAAAGTTCAATGGCTTCTTCTGCTAGGCAACCAGAAAAGAGATGCGCAGAAACCCATCTTTTTGCAAGCCTTAAGATAGCGGACACGGTATGGGGTTATGAAACATCAAAGCAAGCAAAAGTATACATGTAAAGTCTATCGCCTTTTACCTTGCAACTGGTGCATATGTAGGAAATCCGGCTTGCAAACCATAGATCATTTTTGCATGTTGACAGCGAAAGAAAAGCATTTTATCGGTAGAGGAAAGATCCTTCACTCGGTCAGGTCCAACTGCAACTCAGAAGAAGTACCACAGGAAGTCAGAATCACATAGGCTTTCTATTCAGAAGATATTATGAGTGCAAGAGAAGAAATCTCACTTTCATGTAAAATACTCAGACGAAACGCGTAACCACCCATGAAAACAACGTTATTCTCAGTAGCTGGTCGCGTTATGCCCTTAACCTTCTGAAGTCTGTCAATATTTTCATTTGTACGAATTTATATAATACTGTGGCTTAATAGTATGAAGTGTTTCTAACAACAGTTTAACCTACTTCTTTACAATTTGAAGAAGGAAGTCAGTTTTCGTTTTCTCAATTTCCAAATCACCAGGTCCTTCTAGCTGCGAACAGAAAAAAACTGGGGAGCTTAGATAACTAACTTAACAAACCATATATACGCTATCAATCAAGCGTAGTACTGATCCTACCTGAATCATGACCTCCATTGTCGGTATGCAAGATGGCATATGTTCATGTAGTCTTCGCTCAACAATTTTCACGCAAACCAGTGGGTGAGGTTCAGGAGGAACACCGATGTGAGCCTAAGAGCTACAAAACACGAGGAATATTAGATATCACAGATACTGCAAACATCATTACACACTTGTTTTGCTATAAGCTCACTGCAAAACAGTACTACAACGAAAACTAACCTGAATCTAAAGGCTGAATGCCAGAAACGTTTAGAGGAATGCCTTTGATCTCAAGCAAGCACTTTGAGAGAACTTTGAAGACATAAAGCGAATTTCCAAATGTTGGGTCTGAGACATCAGCATTATTGCATAATTAGTTTGAAACCATAACGAGACAAACGCGCAGTGCATAGAGAGAAGTGAAAAGTTCAATGATTTTAGTAATACCTTTATCTCCGTAGAGCAGAGAGAAGTCAAGTTGATCAACCAATTGAACAATATCATCGGAATAGAGTGAAAGATGCCGCTCAAAGATATACTCAATCATTTGTTTCATGATAAGATGCCTTCTCCACTGCTGAGTCTCCCAGACTAAGATAATGAAATAGGCAAATATTCAGCTTGCATAAACTTGAAACTTCTTTATTGAACTCTGTCAAGAAGCATGTATTGATAACACACCTGTGCATTCCGCTATTCTTCCATCTTCAAGCCTCCTTAGCTCAGACTTGTCCCCCCCAAATTTTCGAAACTTGAGTACCTAGAAAAGATATGCTATTTAGTAAGACCGTAGGAGCCAAGGATGATAAAGAAATCTTGATGTACCTCTTCCTTGTTATCAGCATCTGGTCCAATATCAACCATTCTAAACGCATTTTCGGTTGATCTGATAGATATGCCAATAAAAAGTGGTTCTCTGTCAAGAACTGACAAGCCCTGTTTCAAAGCCAGTTATAATTGTTAGAACAATTTTCGATGCATTGAAAGGTAATCGTAAATCAGGAAGAAAAAAAAACATACATCTTCAACATACGAGCCTTGATTGGCATTTCTCCAAACAACACGGATTGATTTTGCTCTGTCACCAAGTCCTTGTTCCAGCAGGCTATGCACTTTCTGCTCATAAATTCTCCAATATTCCTTGTCCAAACAAAACACTGACGTAGGTTCTGCTATTTTCCCTTCTAGGTGTAACCTAAGAGAACTTAGATGTTAGGATTGCTAACTAGAAAGAATAAAAATTAGCACATGAAAAAAAATGATAAATTTAAAATCTTGGAGTTGATTAGATATAATAGAATAAAGGCAATCGATAATTCAACTATCTTGAATTTTAAAATCGCATACTTTCACATGCACGAAAATCTTTGACAAAAGTAGGAACATACCCAGCCACTTCCATCCCTAACAATACAAATAGATCAGTAAGGTTACCGTATGCAATGGTCATATTTAACAGGATAGTCGATCTTGGTCATAAAAGCCTCCTCGAATCCTCCATCACTGAGTTTCATACGTGTAAGAGTTGACGAAGCCTCATGTCGGAGCTGCGATACCAACAAACAAATTACATGAACAAGTCACAAAGACAACCACAGCATTGGATCAATTATCAAGTAAAGCGAGCTACAAAAAAAAAAGATACCTCATGGAGTCCAATACTGGTCATCCGGAAAGCCAGATTCACGTGTGTAGATGGATCACATATAAGAACAGGGAACAACTCTTTGAATTTCTTATTCTCCTGAAATTTAAAGGTTAACTATCAGTAAATCACAGTATACAGGGAACACAGCACCGAGGTGCGCAACTGAGAGTTTCTTCCATTGATGATACTTGCAATAATACTGTTAATCAAGAAACTTCGACTGTAATCACGAGTGGCTACATAAGGTTTTTCCAGCAGTATTAAAACTGCCATTTGTACTCTTCGGATTACTAGACGATGCCTTAAGGCTATACACCACAATGAAACTATAAACTAGTGGAATTTCTCTCTGATTGTTTCAGTAGCAAATGGATCCAATAGCACCAGTGCAGACTCATACTGCATCGAAAACAAAATAAAACACACTGATAGGCAAGTAGAAAACGCACCTCTGTCGAGGCAAGTATTTTGGTCTTCCCTGCTGTAAAAAATAGACCGCTTCCCTCATCAAATCATGAGTGGCTGCCAACAGGATTAACAAACGTTGGTTATCCGTGATGCAGAATCAAATACTTACAGAAAATAAACTTAAGCTGCATAAGCATACTTATGAATTCCAGTGTCTTTGTGAATATTTGCAGTGCGTTTTGTGACTTTTCAATGTAGCCAAATCTTGCAAGGAATGATACTATCACGAAGATTAAAAAGCCATTCAAGCAGTCATGGGCGTATATCGAGCTCCTTTGTCTAGCCCATATCTGCACACAACCATACAGGTTTACAGACTCCAATAAACACAGGTAGACAATACATGTTAGCTATACATACCTTTAGCAATATCAAAGCATCTGGCAACGCTTTCCACTGAGATAATCTGTTCTCGAGAAGATTAGAATTTTCCTCCAGAAACATGTCCTCCAATATGCTTAAGTTGTAAGTGGGCGTGGGCAGAGAGTCACCATCTTTATCATCAAAACAAATCATAATGATCATTAAACAGCTGTCTCAACATATTCGTCAAGAGAAAACTCAACATTCCTGAAACAAACCACATTACCTGCAGTAACAGAAGGGAGGTTGTTGCTGCTCATACTCAGCATTGCAACATCAAACAGTGATTTTGCTGAAGGTATTATTCTTATGGAAAATCCAGGTAAGTGATCAACTTTCTTAGCTGCAAACACATTCTCATTCTCGGCGTCAAAACATTCTCACCTTTCTTAGCGAAAAAAAAACTAGAGCACACATACCTGGGAAAACAACTAAGACTGGCTTCCTCGCCTCGTTCTGTAAGGCTGACCATTCAACTTTCTCAACAGACGATGACAACAACAAATGGTTCTTAAGTACACAAAGATATAGACATCGCTTGGCATGGTATAGATGATTCATATAATCTTTCTCATGAAAACATTCCTGCAAGCACCAGTCTATAGTTAAACCACACAACATTGATTTCAAAACTTGGAGATAAGCATTAGAAACTGACCTTAGGCAAGTGGAGGAGAAGATCAACAGAAGCATCAGGCTTTGCCATACAACGAGTGGAGTAGCTGCCGACGGGTCTGAAACCATTAGGCTTCTTGAAGATGAATTCAACTTTATCAGCTCCAATCTCGCTAACGAAGCTGGGAGCTAATTCCGAAGTAACCTATGAGTTCAAGAGTTTTTTTCAAATGTTAATAAAGTTTGAACTTAAGAACAAAGCATTGACTAGAAGACAAAATCTACCTCGAGACTTCAGGTATAGCATCAATGGCTTCTTCAATTGATGAAACGAGACCGTCCACAGTAGAATCGCGATCTATCCGACTCTTCTCTAGCAAATCGTTGAGTTTAGAATCTGCCTCCATCTTTGACTTCTGGTAAATTAGGGTTCGTTTCGTTTTGCGTGAGCGAGGAAGAAGAAGGGAAGGCTTGCTGCGACACCGTTTCGATAAGTGATAGCGAAAAGTGGGAAAGGCCGAAACCTCTTTATTTTGTTCCGTCCCACATCGCTAACTGATTCATCTTTTATTGTTATTTATATATCAGTTTGGATAGATGGAAGGTTACCCACAAGGGATGATATTGGATGTTACGATGTGAGTCCCTCCTTGGCAGTGGTCAGTTGGTTCATTGAACACATACATCTTAATAACTGATGTGGGTCCCTGTTGTTTTTTTTTTTTTTTATTTTTTTTTTAACAAATTTGTGTATTAACTTATAATTGTCATCTTGCTATATACACTAATACTTGTTTTTTTTAAAAACTTTCAACACTTTTATTTTGTAGAAACATGTTTTTGTTTTCTAAACTTTGAAAAACTCTTTATTTTTTTTAATTTTTTTGTTTTATATTGATTTATTTACACTTAAAATGAATATCTAATTAAATATACTAATTTTGATTTACTGAGATCATATCTTTGGATCGGGCAGAGATCTTTTTCTCAAATCCAATTCCTTCGGATCTTAAACATTTGAACCTAAGTAGGTGTTCGAAAATTTTGGATTCATGTATGAGTCAATTAAAGCATGTATGTAATCCTGAAAATATATCCAAAACATACATAATATGTATACAGAATTTTTTTAGATTTCAGACGCTAGCCGTAGTCATCATCATCAGGAACAGATCTCCTGCTGCTTCCGTTTCTACCATTATCCTCTGGATAGAAGCAAGACGATTATGTCGGCGAGCGTCTGAAAATTATGTATGTTTTGGATGTGTTTTTTACGTATCCAGAGTTTTAGATACGTCGTCTCCTCCCACTTCCACGTATGGTACAACGGCACCTATTGGATCAGCAGTTGTGTTGGTGGGCCGGGCTGGGCTGAGTGGTAAGCACGCCATTAAGAATCTCTGAGCCCAACTTAACTTTAACCAGATAACCACAGTCGAATTTGCCTTCAATTGTACCTATGGCTGTGAAACTCGACGAACCTGTGCCATGTATTCATATGTCACATGTATTCATAATCTAATTTAAATAAAAGACATTATCTTATAGTCGCATCCGGTTGGTCCACGTAGTCGGTTTATTATCCAACAAAATCCAAATAAATCCAAATCCATAATAGAGCTCTAATACCTCCTCCAATCATAGGTTATCTAGTCTTATCCTCTCCTTCCCAAGGTTTGTTACATATACTCCGTCTTTTTTTTTTGTCATCTACATATTACTCAAGTCTTTTTATTGTTTATTAAGAATATTAATCAATGATAATAGATGCTTAACTATATTTGGGCACCAGGATGATGATTGTCTTGTTAGCTTTATTTGGATTTTGGATTTATTTGGATTTTGTTGGATAATAAACCGACTACGTGGACCAAACCGGATGCGACTATAAGATAATGTCTTTTATTTAAATTAGATTATGAATACATGTGACATATGAATACATGGCACAGGTTCGTCGAGTTTCACAGCCATAGGTACAATTGAAGGCAATTCGACTGTGGTTATCTGGTTAAAGTTAAGTTGGGCTCAGAGATTCTTAATGGCGTGCTTTACCACTCAGCCCACCCGGCCCACCAACA
This sequence comes from Brassica napus, assembly GCF_020379485.1. Taxonomy (NCBI): domain Eukaryota; kingdom Viridiplantae; phylum Streptophyta; class Magnoliopsida; order Brassicales; family Brassicaceae; genus Brassica; species Brassica napus. The sequence continues at coordinate 13,056 of NW_026014029.1, read as the reverse complement.
CCAACTGCTGATCCAATAGGTGCCGTTGTACCATACGTGGAAGCTGGGAGGAGACGACGTATCTAAACACTCTGGATACGTAAAAAACATATCCAAAACATACATAATTTTCAGACGCTCGCCGACATAATCGTCTTGCTTCTATCCAGAGGATAATGGTAGAAACGGAAGCAGCAGGAGATCTGTTCCTGATGATGATGACTACGGCTAGCGTCTGAAATCTAAAAAATTCTGTATACATATTATGTATGTTTTGGATATATTTTCAGGATTACATACATGCTTTAATTGACTCATACATGAATCCAAAATTTTCGAACACCTACTTAGGTTCAAATGTTTAAGATCCGAAGGAATTGGATTTGAGAAAAAGATCTCTGCCCGATCCAAAGATATGATCTCAGTAAATCAAATTAGTATATTTAATTAGATATTCATTTTAAGTGTAAATAAATCAATATAAAACAAAAAAATTAAAAAAAAATAAAGAGTTTTTTCAAAGTTTAGAAAACAAAAACATGTTTCTACAAAATAAAAGTGTTGAAAGTTTTTTAAAAAAACAAGTATTAGTGTATATAGCAAGATGACAATTATAAGTTAATACACAAATTTGTTAAAAAAAATAAAAAAAAAAAAAAACAACAGGGGACCCACATCAGTTATTAAGATGTATGTGTTCAATGAACCAACTGACCACTGCCAAGGAGGGACTCACATCGTAACATCCAATATCATCCCTTGTGGGTAACCTTCCATCTATCCAAACTGATATATAAATAACAATAAAAGATGAATCAGTTAGCGATGTGGGACGGAACAAAATAAAGAGGTTTCGGCCTTTCCCACTTTTCGCTATCACTTATCGAAACGGTGTCGCAGCAAGCCTTCCCTTCTTCTTCCTCGCTCACGCAAAACGAAACGATCCCTAATTTACCAGAAGTCAAAGATGGAGGCAGATTCTAAACTCAACGATTTGCTAGAGAAGAGTCGGATAGATCGCGATTCTACTGTGGACGGTCTCGTTTCATCAATTGAAGAAGCCATTGATGCTATACCTGAAGGTCTCGAGGTAGATTTTGTCTTCTAGTCAATGCTTTGTTCTTAAGTTCAAACTTTATTAACATTTGAAAAAAACTCTTGAACTCATAGGTTACTTCGGAATTAGCTCCCAGCTTCGTTAGCGAGATTGGAGCTGATAAAGTTGAATTCATCTTCAAGAAGCCTAATGGTTTCAGACCCGTCGGCAGCTACTCCACTCGTTGTATGGCAAAGCCTGATGCTTCTGTTGATCTTCTCCTCCACTTGCCTAAGGTCAGTTTCTAATGCTTATCTCCAAGTTTTGAAATCAATGTTGTGTGGTTTAACTATAGACTGGTGCTTGCAGGAATGTTTTCATGAGAAAGATTATATGAATCATCTATACCATGCCAAGCGATGTCTATATCTTTGTGTACTTAAGAACCATTTGTTGTTGTCATCGTCTGTTGAGAAAGTTGAATGGTCAGCCTTACAGAACGAGGCGAGGAAGCCAGTCTTAGTTGTTTTCCCAGGTATGTGTGCTCTAGTTTTTTTTTTCGCTAAGAAAGGTGAGAATGTTTTGACGCCGAGAATGAGAATGTGTTTGCAGCTAAGAAAGTTGATCACTTACCTGGATTTTCCATAAGAATAATACCTTCAGCAAAATCACTGTTTGATGTTGCAATGCTGAGTATGAGCAGCAACAACCTCCCTTCTGTTACTGCAGGTAATGTGGTTTGTTTCAGGAATGTTGAGTTTTCTCTTGACGAATATGTTGAGACAGCTGTTTAATGATCATTATGATTTGTTTTGATGATAAAGATGGTGACTCTCTGCCCACGCCCACTTACAACTTAAGCATATTGGAGGACATGTTTCTGGAGGAAAATTCTAATCTTCTCGAGAACAGATTATCTCAGTGGAAAGCGTTGCCAGATGCTTTGATATTGCTAAAGGTATGTATAGCTAACATGTATTGTCTACCCTGTGTTTATTGGAGTCTGTAAACCTGTATGGTTGTGTGCAGATATGGGCTAGACAAAGGAGCTCGATATACGCCCATGACTGCTTGAATGGCTTTTTAATCTTCGTGATAGTATCATTCCTTGCAAGATTTGGCTACATTGAAAAGTCACAAAACGCACTGCAAATATTCACAAAGACACTGGAATTCATAAGTATGCTTATGCAGCTTAAGTTTATTTTCTGTAAGTATTTGATTCTGCATCACGGATAACCAACGTTTGTTAATCCTGTTGGCAGCCACTCATGATTTTGAGGGAAGCGGTCTATTTTTTACAGCAGGGAAGACCAAAATACTTGCCTCGACAGAGGTGCGTTTTCTACTTGCCTATCAGTGTGTTTTATTTTTGTTTTCGATGCAGTATGAGTCTGCACTGGTGCTATTGGATCCATTTGCTACTGAAACAATCAGAGAGAAATTCCACTAGTTTATAGTTTCATTGTGGTGTATAGCCTTAAGGCATCGTCTAGTAATCCGAAGAGTACAAATGGCAGTTTTAATACTGCTGGAAAAACCTTATGTAGCCACTCGTGATTACAGTCGAAGTTTTCTTGATTAACAGTATTATTGCAAGTATCATCAATGGAAGAAACTCTCAGTTGCGCACCTCGGTGCTGTGTTCCCTGTATACTGTGATTTACTGATAGTTAACCTTTAAATTTCAGGAGAATAAGAAATTCAAAGAGTTGTTCCCTGTTCTTATATGTGATCCATCTACACACGTGAATCTGGCTTTCCGGATGACCAGTATTGGACTCCATGAGGTATCTTTTTTTTTTGTAGCTCGCTTTACTTGATAATTGATCCAATGCTGTGGTTGTCTTTGTGACTTGTTCATGTAATTTGTTTGTTGGTATCGCAGCTCCGACATGAGGCTTCGTCAACTCTTACACGTATGAAACTCAGTGATGGAGGATTCGAGGAGGCTTTTATGACCAAGATCGACTATCCTGTTAAATATGACCATTGCATACGGTAACCTTACTGATCTATTTGTATTGTTAGGGATGGAAGTGGCTGGGTATGTTCCTACTTTTGTCAAAGATTTTCGTGCATGTGAAAGTATGCGATTTTAAAATTCAAGATAGTTGAATTATCGATTGCCTTTATTCTATTATATCTAATCAACTCCAAGATTTTAAATTTATCATTTTTTTTCATGTGCTAATTTTTATTCTTTCTAGTTAGCAATCCTAACATCTAAGTTCTCTTAGGTTACACCTAGAAGGGAAAATAGCAGAACCTACGTCAGTGTTTTGTTTGGACAAGGAATATTGGAGAATTTATGAGCAGAAAGTGCATAGCCTGCTGGAACAAGGACTTGGTGACAGAGCAAAATCAATCCGTGTTGTTTGGAGAAATGCCAATCAAGGCTCGTATGTTGAAGATGTATGTTTTTTTTTTCTTCCTGATTTACGATTACCTTTCAATGCATCGAAAATTGTTCTAACAATTATAACTGGCTTTGAAACAGGGCTTGTCAGTTCTTGACAGAGAACCACTTTTTATTGGCATATCTATCAGATCAACCGAAAATGCGTTTAGAATGGTTGATATTGGACCAGATGCTGATAACAAGGAAGAGGTACATCAAGATTTCTTTATCATCCTTGGCTCCTACGGTCTTACTAAATAGCATATCTTTTTCTAGGTACTCAAGTTTCGAAAATTTTGGGGGGACAAGTCTGAGCTAAGGAGGCTTGAAGATGGAAGAATAGCGGAATGCACAGGTGTGTTATCAATACATGCTTCTTGACAGAGTTCAATAAAGAAGTTTCAAGTTTATGCAAGCTGAATATTTGCCTATTTCATTATCTTAGTCTGGGAGACTCAGCAGTGGAGAAGGCATCTTATCATGAAACAAATGATTGAGTATATCTTTGAGCGGCATCTTTCACTCTATTCCGATGATATTGTTCAATTGGTTGATCAACTTGACTTCTCTCTGCTCTACGGAGATAAAGGTATTACTAAAATCATTGAACTTTTCACTTCTCTCTATGCACTGCGCGTTTGTCTCGTTATGGTTTCAAACTAATTATGCAATAATGCTGATGTCTCAGACCCAACATTTGGAAATTCGCTTTATGTCTTCAAAGTTCTCTCAAAGTGCTTGCTTGAGATCAAAGGCATTCCTCTAAACGTTTCTGGCATTCAGCCTTTAGATTCAGGTTAGTTTTCGTGTAGTACTGTTTTGCAGTGAGCTTATAGCAAAACAAGTGTGTAATGATGTTTGCAGTATCTGTGATATCTAATATTCCTCGTGTTTTGTAGCTCTTAGGCTCACATCGGTGTTCCCTCCTGAACCTCACCCACTGGTTTGCGTGAAAATTGTTGAGCGAAGACTACATGAACATATGCCATCTTGCATACCGACAATGGAGGTCATGATTCAGGTAGGATCAGTACTACGCTTGATTGATAGCGTATATATGGTTTGTTAAGTTAGTTATCTAAGCTCCCCAGTTTTTTTCTGTTCGCAGCTAGAAGGACCTGGTGATTTGGAAATTGAGAAAACGAAAACTGACTTCCTTCTTCAAATTGTAAAGAAGTAGGTTAAACTGTTGTTAGAAACACTTCATACTATTAAGCCACAGTATTATATAAATTCGTACAAATGAAAATATTGACAGACTTCAGAAGGTTAAGGGCATAACGCGACCAGCTACTGAGAATAACGTTGTTTTCATGGGTGGTTACGCGTTTCGTCTGAGTATTTTACATGAAAGTGAGATTTCTTCTCTTGCACTCATAATATCTTCTGAATAGAAAGCCTATGTGATTCTGACTTCCTGTGGTACTTCTTCTGAGTTGCAGTTGGACCTGACCGAGTGAAGGATCTTTCCTCTACCGATAAAATGCTTTTCTTTCGCTGTCAACATGCAAAAATGATCTATGGTTTGCAAGCCGGATTTCCTACATATGCACCAGTTGCAAGGTAAAAGGCGATAGACTTTACATGTATACTTTTGCTTGCTTTGATGTTTCATAACCCCATACCGTGTCCGCTATCTTAAGGCTTGCAAAAAGATGGGTTTCTGCGCATCTCTTTTCTGGTTGCCTAGCAGAAGAAGCCATTGAACTTTTGGTTGCACATGTCTTCCTCACACCTCTCCCACTTGGTGTTCCTCTCTCTCGCTTCAGCGGATTCTTAAGGTTTGTTTCGGCTACCATGATTTTGATTTTACAAAAACACAATCTACTAACGGTGTTAACCAACAATTAAAACACTACATCTTTTTTTTTCGCTGGAATGTGTAACAGGTTCTTGCGATTACTAGCAGACTATGACTGGTGGTCCTGTCCGCTGATTGTCGACAGAAACAGTGACTTTGGCATAAATGACCACAAGGACATCAATGTGAGTCCTCTTTTTTTTTCTTTTTCTTTTTTTTAAATAGTGTATCTAATGTTGAGAAATATTTGTTAGAAACGACATATGTAAATGCTTTCTGTGCTTTTTAGGATAACTTCATGTCAAGTAGAAAGCGCGATGAAGAGGGCAGACAAAACATAAGTTCAGCCATGTTCTTGGCTGCTCCTTACGACAAGGCATCAGAGGCATGGACAACATTTTCACCAAACTTGTCGGTTAGCAAACGCTTTTGAAAAGCATCTTAGCGTCGCTCTGTCTTTTTTTTTTTTTTTTTTCCTTCTGATAGTTGTAACTCCAATTTACTATAACTTTGTTAAAGGAACAAAAAAGGTTGGTGGCTTCTGCTCGAAGCAGTGCAAACGTATTAAGTAAACTGGTACTGCAAGAACACAATGATTCTGTTCAATGGGAGGTGAGTGAAATGCATTGAAAACACATTGCGTTGTGCTTAGCTGGTATTACAAGTAACATGATGTTGACTGGTATTAATTGCATCTATATATGTTGCAGAGCCTTTTCAGACCTCCTTTGGACAAGTATGACGCAGTTGTTCTTCTCCATAGAGAAAACCTACCTTACCCACGTCGTCTTTTGTTTCCGCCTAAACTTAACCAAGGTCCTAAAGGTGGCTCTATGTCTCCCTCTCTCTCTTTTGTTTCCGTCGCTAAATCCAAAAACTAATGTACTCCAGTAATTATTAGCAGGGGATCATGTAGCACGTTGGGAGGCGAGTACATATGTTAACAGATTCTTATTGCCTGGATATTTGGAGAGAAGCCATGAGCAGCTTAAGGAGGAGTTAATGTTGGACTCCGATCCAACCAAGTGCTTCTTGAGTGTGTTGGAGGCAAGTTTTCTAATTCAAAACAGAAACATTAAAACTTACCGGGGTTCTTATCGTGCGCTGTTGTCTGCAGAAACGGTTTGGGATGTTGTTGAAGCCGTGGTATGACCATTTAGGAGGTGACTTGATTGGTTTAACTTGGACTAAACAGAAGTCAAAGGTAAAACAAACAAAACAACTTTCTTTAAACCAACAAAAAAAAAAGGGCGGGTGAATATAATCAAATGTTTAATGTTCTGATTTACAGAAACGAAAACGAGATGAAGATGAAACTGATCCGAAAGAGATTTTAAAGGCGGTAGGCGAAATGGGAAAAGGGTTGGTGAGAGATATCTTAGTTGCTCAAGTCTCCATGACGTTTCTAAAAGCTTAGTTTCAAATCTCCTAGTTCTGACCGATTAGATATCAAAACTGTTTATCAATCTTGATGAGTACACATCATATGTTTTCTACAATACCAGTCGAACACAATCTTTTTATAATATGTTTTCTACAATACCAATCAAACACAATCTTTCTTTTGTTATAATTTAACTTCCAACCGAAACGGTTTTTACAACAAGTGCCACTTGGTTTTCTCAAGACCCATCAATCATCATTTTCACCAAACAAAATAAGCTCAAAAAACTCTGCAAACCGACAAACAAAGAAATATGGTTTAGTCTCTAGAACCTGTGTTTCCTATACATTAATCTCGAACTTGTCAGATGGCATCTAGAGACATACAGCGCTCTTGATATCTCTCACTCAAGTTTTTGAAAAACATCAGGGTAATGTCACAACACTACTCCATTCAGTAGTACATCAACTTGAAATCTTATATGTTTTTTTTTTTTTTTTTATTCTCGTCCATACTCTAAATATCAATCATCATGAAAATATAGAATTTGTGTTACAAATGAATTCTATTTTGTAGAGTCTTTGGAAAAATATAACTTCTCCAGTATGGACCATGTAGAACCGGCTGACATACACAATTCAAATTTCTTTAACACATGATCTCCAACATTGAGAATGGATGATCAGATTCATCGTCTTCCTGATCTTTCAAGCCTTTAAGCTTTCTCTTTCACCAACCGCTCCATGTACACATCCTCGTCTTCATCATTCCTGATTGCTGACGTATAAGGTGACAAAGATTCTTCTAATACATCTTTTAAACCAAGGACAGACAGATGTGTTAGCATCCTCTTCTTCCACAATGAAAAGTCTCTCTTCCCATCAAACGCCACACCTCAACTCTTGCATTCGCTATTGAAAATGACACCTTGTTGAAACACAACAGCAAAACTGTTTGATCTAAAATCAGAATCAAACACAAACTCGATGATACACTCTTTGGCGAACTCGAGAACATAAGTTAGAAAGTAGAAAGTATGAGTTTGTAGAATTATTCAAATCAGAAGAAGAACATTGACAAGATAGACACTAAGTATTTGTTTACCCAGAATTCACCTAAAATGGCTACGGATCTGGCAAGGAGGCAACTCACTATAATCTTAAGAACAAAGATCTAGCACATTTCTCTCTCTCTCAATCTTACAAATCTGCTTGCTTTGCATAAGAGAGAAGAGAACACACAAACTCTTCTTATATGGAAGGAGTTTGTTACATTAACCTAGTTGGATTAGGGCATTCAACATTTTCCATAAACTTATTAAGAATATTTATGAAATACTTGCAACTCGTTATAAGTAGAAAGAGAGAAAGAAGAATTGGTGTATCTTATTCCATGAATAATGAACTCCTTATATAGGGATATAATATGAGAGTTTAGCTTGTAGACCAAGTACAAGTAAATCTTGGTGAAAAAGACTTTCTATAATCAATGTCACAATATTCATAACACTTCCCCTTGATGTCTATTATACCAAAGTACTTTCAAAACACCGTAGATGTTGCCTCGTTAAAAACCTCACCAACTCAATGGGAGAAACCATGGTTAAGGGAAAAAGCGTGCAACGCGTAATAACTTCCCCTCATGTGTACATACGTCGAAATCTTTGAGACAACGTAGTTTGATAAGAGGAACTAACTTCTTGAAAGTAGTAGTGGTTAGCGCCTTGGTAAATAAGTCAGAGAAATTGTCACTTGAACGAACTTGTGGGATGAACATCACCATTCTTCTGCAGTGTATGAGTCTTGATATGATTTGATCTTCCTCGATTCTCTTGACTTCAAAGACTTTAGATCTGTGATAGACTTTTGACTTTGAAACTATAATAATTATTTTAGGTGTCTATCATTTGTGTGTTTTTTGTTGTCTCGTTAAAACCTTGTTAAGGAAAAACCATTGGAATGAAAACCATAATAAAGAAAAAGAGTACAACCACACATATTTCACATTTCTTTCTCTGAAAGCAATATCTTCAGGAGATGCATTCCAATCAGATAAATCTCTTTTGAAATTGAGAATATTATAATGCTCTTTCCATTAGAGTATGCAAAGTATATAGACTTCTGATCCACAATTCTTATTTGATATAGACAATATTTTCTTGGTCTATTTAGAATTTAAACCAAATTTCTTACATACAATCTTCTAGACATTCGTCTCATACATGCGAATAACTCAATCATAACTATAAAATTTACTATTATAACTTTCTTTCTTATCATATGAAATTACACTTTTCAATTACAAAAAATATTAGTAATTTGCTCAATAACACTTTATATATTGTACTTCAAGACCAAACATATATGAGCATCTTAAATAAAGTCCTCTAAGGATCTTTATGATAAAATCTCATTTTAAGACTCTAGCTTAGAATACATAAAGACAATATGACAATGTCAAGAGTTTTCTTCCAAAATACAATTTTTCTATAACTCTTAAGTAATTTTTGATTTTATTTTCACATGAACTTGAAAGATATATAAGCAACAATTGATTAACAAATTCTAATAAATTATGGGGAAATTGCGAGAAATATCATTTTCAAAGTACCACATTTCATGTTTACACTAACCACTTTTACCCTCATTTTTAATGAAGGGTAAAAGACATTTATAACCATTTGATTAACTTTGACAAAAAAAAACCTATGGTTAACTAATCTAAACTTAAAACATCAACTCTAAACCCTAAACCCTGAAACATCAACTCTAGACCCTAAACTCCGAAACATCAACTTTAAACCCTAAACCTTAAACTTTCAAATCTAAATCCTAAAACATCAACTCTAACCCCTAATCGTAAACCCTAAACCCTATATTTTCCATAATTCGAACCCTAAACCCTAAATCCTAAACCCTAAACCTTCAAATCTAAACCCTAAAACATCAACTATAAACCCTAAACATAAACCCTAAACCATAAAACCCTAAACCCTAAACTTTCAAATCTAAACCCTAAAACTTCAACTCTAGGGTTTTACGGTTTAGGGTTTAGAGTTGATGTTTTAGGGTTTAGGGTTAATTTTTTAGGGTTACTCTTAGGGTTTAAGGTTTAGGGTTTAGTGTTGATAGTTTAGGGTTTAGTGTTGATGGTTTTGGATTTAGAGTAATTTTCGGGTTTATGGTTTATAGTTGATATTTTAGGGTTTAGAATTGAATGTTTAGGGTTTAGGCATCCAGCTAATAATAATCTAATATTCATAAATAATCGTTGGACATGTTTGAAGTTAAGCTTTGTTTTTCTCGATGACATGTTTGAAGTTAGGCTTTTTTTCTCGTTGGAAATGTTTGAAATTACTAACTTTTTTATCACCCGACTTTTGTTTTTTTTTTCGAGTGGACATGTACGTGGTTGTTTTTGGTTTGAATTTATTTATTTGTTCATCTTTGAGATTGTGGATACATTAGCATCTATATCCATAGCCTTTTAATGTCATTGTTTTTTTTAATCTATGCTGTTTAGTGTTTAAGTGACTGTCCACCACATCAAGCATTGATTTCCTATCCATAAATTTGAGAGATTTTATTCTTTTTATCAATAGTCACATTCTTTTTATCTATGGTCATGGCGTCCACATCCACAACATAACCAAGATGTTGATACAAAAATAAAGTAATAATTTCAAACTATTTTGAGTTTTAAAAAAAATTATTTCGAAACAAAAATAAAAAATTCACGTTCTATTGGAACTGTGAGCCAATTTCTCTTTCGTCTTAATAAGGGGATAACCGTCCACATTCTATTTGGGCCCAACACAAAGTGCCTTACAAGTAGAAAGTGTCCATATATGCAATAGAAACTCAAAATATGTCCCAAATGGTAATCAACTCTAGATGAAAGATAGAGAAAAATTGACAAGACTGAATAAATGATGAGACTTTTTTTAGTATTGTTTTATTCGAACCTCAAAAAGTATACAAACTCAAAAGAGAATAACAACACTCACCAATAGGTGTTATAAGAAAGCTCAAATGAACAAAAAAGAAACAATTTATATTAGAGAAAGTCCAACCAACATATTGGTTTATGCGAACCAATTTCTAGCAAAAGTTGTAACCAAAAGAGGCGCTACACATGGTTCGGGTCCTAGTTCAAGGAAAAATATCAATTGGGTAATAATGTTAGGAACCTGATAAAATTTGAGTCCAATTCGGTTTTCGGCTCTCATTTTTGGATAATTTTGAATAATTCGGGTAAAAGTCACATTTTGGATTTTGTTTGATGAAATATCGGATAGCTCGGATAAATTTAAATATTTTGAATAAATTTGTGGTGATTCTGTTCTATTGGGGAATTACGAAAATTTTAAATATCTCGGATAAAAAGTAATAGGGTAATCCATTATTGGGTTGTTCGGTTATAAATATTATTGTTAGAATATTTGATAATTTTAGAACTTAAGATAATTAATATTTTTAAGGTGTATAAAATGTATTTAAAATATTCAGGTACCCATTCAGTTCTCGGTTTAATTTCAATTTGGTTTCGGATTTTATGTTTCAGCGATATAGGAACTGTTAAGATATTTGTTAACATTGATTTAGTTTTGGTTTTGTTTTTTATGTTATTTCAATTCGGTTTTTTGTTCTCAATATATGCCAAAATTTAATTTTTTTTTTTGTATAATTTGTCTTGTATTTGATAATAACTGATTGGAACTTATTTTTAATAATAGGTTTTATATATCAATACTGTTATTACATAAAATTTGTTGCAGGCATCCAGCTAAAAATAATCTAATATTCATCAATAATCGTTGGACACGTTTGAAGTTAAGCTTTGTTTTTCTCGTTGACATGTTTGAAGTTAGGCTTTTTTCTCTCGTTGGAAATGTTTGAAATTACTAACTTTTTGGTATGTTTAGTTTTGTTTTTTCATCACCCGACTTTTTTTTTTTTTCGAGTGGACATGTACGTGGTTGTTTTTGGTTTGAATTTATTAACTTGTTCATCTTTGAGATTGTGGATACATTAGCATCTATATCCATAGCCTTTTAATGTCATTGTTTTTTTTTAATCTATGTTGTTTAGTGTTTAAGTGACTGTCCACCACATCAAGCATTGATTTCCTATCCATAAATTTGAGAGATTTATTCTTTTTATCTATAGTAACATTCTTTTTATCTATGGTCATGGCGTCCACATTCACAACATAACCAAGATGTTGATAAAAAAATAAAGTAATAATTTCAAACTATTTTGAGTGTTAAAAAAATATTTCGAAACAAAAAAAAAAGTTCACGTGCTATTGGAACTGTGAGCCAATTTCTCTTTCGTCTTAATAAGGGCATAACCGTCCACATTCTATTTGGGCCCAACACAAAGTGTCTTGCAAGTAGAAAGTGTCCCTATATGCAATAGAAACTCAAAATATGTCCCAAATGGTAATCAACTCTAGATGAAAGATAGAGAAAATTGACAAGACTGAATAAAAGATGAGACTTTTTTTAGCGTTGTTTTATTCGAACCTCAAAAAAGTATACAAATTCAAAAGAGAATAACAACACTCACCAATAGGTGTTATAGGAAAGCTCAAATGAACAAAAAGAAACAATTTATATAAGAAAAAGTCCAACCAACATATTGGTTTATGCGAACCAATTTCTAGCAAAAGTTGTAACCAAAAGAGGCGCTACACATGGTTCGGGTCCTAGTTCAAGGAAAAATATCAATTGGGTAATTACGTTAGGAACCTGATAAAATTTGAGTCCAATTCGGTTTTCGGTTCTCATTTTGGGATAATTTTGAATAATTCGGGTAAAAGTCACATTTTGAATTTTGTTTGATGAAATATCGGATAACTCGGATAAATTTAAATATTTCAAATAAATTTTTGGTGATTCTGTTCTATCGGGGAATTACGAAAATTTTAAATATCTCGGATAAAAAATAAAAGGGTAATCCATTATTGGGTTGTTCGGTTATAAATATTATTGTTAGAATATTTGATAATTTTAGAACTAAAGATAATGAATATATTTAAGGTGTATAAAATGTATTTAAAATATTCAGGTACCCATTCAGTTCTCGGTTTAATTTTAATTTGGTTTCGGATTTTCTGTTTCGGCGATATAGGAACTGTTAAGATATTTGTTAACATTGATTTAGTTTTGGTTTTTTTTTCATGTAATTTCAATTCTGTTTTCCGTTCTCAATTTATATGCCAAAATATAATTTTTTTTTTGTATAATTTGTCTTCTATTTGATAATGACTGATTTGAACTTATTTTTAATAATAGGTTTTATATATCAATACTGTTATTATATAAAATTCGTTGCAGGAATAATCTAATATTCTGAGTATATGTTATCTCTAAGTCTGAGACTAAACAAACTTGCTGCTGATTACCTGTTAGTAGAACATATAAAGGCTCAAACAAGAACGGAAATTAAATA
>NW_026014028.1:0-38219 GCF_020379485.1 Brassica napus | reverse complement strand
CCATTAACCTGATCACTTGATGTTAGATCCTAATTTTATCGCCTAGCTAACCGCGTTGGAGAAGCTTACTTATTTGATGAGCTTAGGATCCCGAATCAGCGAAAGTAGAATATTAGGGTATAAGTGAACTGATCGGGACCTGAGCTCTAAGGCTTGGCAGTCGTTTCTCATCTCAACGACAGTAGATGATGGATCGACAAGCAAAGAGATCACCACCACGACAGTGGGGTGTTCCAGCTGAGTGATCCGAGTTCTAGAAAAGCACTGCAACCGCGCTTGAATATTGTTTGGCTCTCGCTCACACCCATGAAATACCCTAGGTTAGCTTCTTGTTAAATTGAATCAATCTCTAGTTTACTTGTTTTCCGCGTCACCATTGAATTGAAAACCATTTTCTTCTTAGCTTGATATTGAAATTTATAAGAGTAAAGTGTAGACTGGTCCTCTGGATTGAATCTAAAAGTACTATAATCACAACTGTTAACTTGGCAGTAGCAAAGATTCATATTTAGTGTATCAAGTTTTGGCGCCGTTGCCGGGGACCAAATTTTTTTTACCTCTACTTTTCGGTTTCATTTTAAGTCTAAGATATCTGACTCGCCTCTGTTTCTTGTTACAGCTAATGATCCAGGTGCATGACCAGTAGACATACTCGGAGCAACGCACAAGGACCATTGCATCAGCTCACACCACGAAGAACTAGCGAGATTAGAACGTCAGAACCGTCAACTGCCTAGACCTACAGCACCAACATGGGTGATCATCAGGATGATCTTACTGCTGCTGCATTTCCACTCATGCAACAACAGATGCAGCAGATGCAGCAAACTATCCAAGCGAACGCTGCAACCCAACGGAATGCAACGAGGAAGTTGATCAGATTGGCCAAAGGAATCTATTGCGTAATCTACCTGCTACGCGATCCGCCATCACCCTCCACCTTGCACTAGACAAGACTTTGAGATCAAGCCCGCCTTGATAGGTCTGGTGCAGAGGAAGATCTTCAACGGACTTCCTGCAGAAATACCGATGGACCACATTGAAAACTTTGAGAAGATGTGTGGGTTCACTAAGGCGAATGGAGTACCACCAGATTACATCAAGTGTACCTTGTTCCCTTTCTCTCTCGATGGAAGGCTGCTCGCTGGCTAGATTCCCTACCAACTGGATCGCTCACCACATGGGAACAAGTCAGATCCGCTTTCTTAGCCACTTCTACACAAAATCAAAGACGGCAGCTCTGAGACAGAAGATCGCCACCTTTAAACAGCTGGTAGATGAGCCGTTCTGCGACGCATCGGAGCGATTCAACATCTACCGCAGGGAGTGCCCACATCACGGTTTTGAAGAAGATTATCTACTCGGAGTTTTTCTACGATGGAGTAGGTTGGGAGTACAGGAATGCTTTAAACTCAGCCAGTAATGGAGATTTCATGATCCAATCCACTCAAGGCGCTTTCGCGTTAATTGAGAACATGGCCTCAAGCTCAGCTGACAGCAACCGAGAGACTGACCGCACCCAAAAGGTGAACAGCATCGACAATAACAAAATAGATGAGCTCTCCGCCAAGGTCGATCAGCTGATTAAGAGTAATCAGAACCATGTCTTCATCATGGAAGAGTCTCCTCAGGATAAGGAACCACAGACACTACATCAGAAGCGGACCAGGCGACTGAGGACCACCATGAGGTTAGCTATGTTAATGGGCAAGGATGGCAGTTTAAAAACTATCACCCGAACCCTAACGTGAGGAACAACCCCCACCTGTTCAATAACCCTAAACCCGATGGTAACGCAGAAAATGCTCAAGGCAATCAGGTTCAGAACAGTGGCTACCAACGGGGGTATGGAAATCAAGGAAGAACCTTTGTCCTCAGCCCAGCTCAGAATACTCAGTTCCACAACCAGAAACAACCGACTAACCAGCAGCCTGCACAGCCTGCTCAAACTGCTCCACAGGACGAGATGAAGAGTCTTGCCAATATGATGCCAGCTGCTCCAAGGACAGCAGATTCAGGAAAAGCACTGAATCAGGTCACAAACGACATCATACCCGAATGAATCACATGTTTCAATGACCTGAGTGCCAAATATGATATGTCTCGAGCCATATGAGGCAGATGGATATTCAGATTGCTCAGACTGCTGAGAGTGTGAAGAGACAGCAAGGCACTCTTCCTGGAAAAACAGAAAAAAATCCCAAGGAGTGTAATGCAGTCGCGCTTAGGAGTGGGAAGCAGTTAACTGATCTGGCACCCAAGAGATTCACAACAGCTGAAAGGGGAAGCAGAAAGAATCAGAACAGCCACCTGTAACCGCACCAGCAGACGAGGAAGAAGCAGAGCTTCCTGCTAAACATACTCCGACCACTACAGAGCAGCCTACTGTGGTTGTTCGCCCAGCGGCAGAACCTGTTCCCACCCGTGACTATGTGCCTAAGGTTCCGTACCCTGTTCCTGCTAAGGCCACACGCAAGGACAAGGAGGAGATGAAATGTAGGAAGATGCTGGAAGACTTAACAGTCAGACTCCCTCTCATGAGTGCAATCCAATGATGCCATCCATGAGTAGCTTTGTGAAAGGCTGATTTCTGGAAAGATAACCGATGACAGTGAGTTTCATGGTGGTCTCTAAAGAGTGCAGCGCTGTTCTCCAGAACAAAAGGATCAAGAAGCTGGGTGATCCTGGAAAATTTGTCCTATCCATCCAAATAGGGAGAACAGTCTTCTCGTGTTCGCTAGTCGATCTGGGATCAAGCATCAACCTCATGCCATACTCTGTGGCTAAGCGCCTTGGATTCACGGATTTCAAACCTACCAGGATGTCCCTAGTGTTTGCTGATCGATCAGTGAAATCTCCAGTCGGAATTATCGAGGATATCCAAGTTCTGGTTGGGAACACACTTGTCCTGCCGATTTCGTTGTTCTGGAACTCGAAGAAGAATCAAAGGATCCTCTGATCCTAGGCAGACCATTCCTATGCACTGTCGGAGCTATCATAGATGTGCGACAAGGAAAATCGATCTCCACCTAGGAGACATTGTGATGAGGTTCGAGATGAATCAGATGCTCAAGAAACCTATGCTGGATGGACAAACCTTCACTGTCCAAGAGGAGGGTGATCCGCTGGAACCGAGTGACCAGATGATTGAGGAGATCCTTATAGATGATCCGCTGGAACTAGCCTTGACTAGAGCTGAAGCAGAACAGAATGTCCAGAACATCGACGCTGATGGGTACGCTAAGATGTTGGACTCCGCCAGAACCATGGAAAGATTAGTGGCATATCTCAGTCTGGGGGAGAACAATGCCTCAGACTCATCAAGCTCGCCTGTTCCACCAAGTAGGAACAATGACCCGTGGAGTGAATCCAAAGCTCCAAAAGTCGAGCTCAAAACACTCCCTAAGGGGCTCAGGTACGCATTTCTTGGACCAAATTTTACATACCCAGTAATCGTAAATGCTGATCTGAACAATGCTGAAACTGCTCTTCTCTTATGCGAACTTAGGAAATATCGAAAGGCATTAGGATATTCTCTAGCTGATATACCTGGCATTTCACCTGATCTGTGCATGCATAGAATACACCTAGAAGATGAATCAATGACTTCTGTAGAACATCAGAGGAGGTTAAACCCAATCTGAAAGATGTTGTAAGAAGAGATAATGAAACTTCTAGAAGCTGGTGTAATTTATGCGATCTCTGATAGTAAGTGGGTTAGTCATGTTCATGTAGTGCCTAAGAAAGGAGGGATCACTGTTATAACAAATGAAAAGAATGAATTAATCCCTACTAGAACAATAACTGGTCATCGCATGTGCATTGATTTCCGTAAATTGAATGCTGCGACTCGCAAGGATCACTTTCCACTCCCCTTCATTGATCAAATGCTTGAAAGATTGGCTAACCACCCTTACTATTGCTTTTTAGATGGTTATTCAGGTTTCTTTCAGATTCCCATCCACCCACGATCAAGAAAAGACGACGTTCACATGTCCTTACGGAACATACGCCTACAGGAGAATGCCTTTCGGCTGTGCAATGCTCCAGCGACCTTTCACAACGCTGCATGATGTCAATTTTCACTGATCTAATTGAAGACATAATGGAAGTTTTCATGGACGATTTCAGCGTCTATGGGAGCTCCTTTAGTGTCTGTTTGTCAAACTTGTGCAGGGTTCTGAAGCGATGCGAGGAGAAGCATCTCGTGCTGAATTGGGAAAAATGCCATTTCATGGTCAGAGATAGAATTGTTTTAGGACATAAGATTTCAGAAAAAGGCATCGAAGTGGACAAGGCAAAGATCGATATCATGATGAGTCTGCAACCCCAACTTCAGTGAGGGGAATAAAAAGTTTTTGGGACATGCTGGTTTTTACAGAAGATTCATCCAGGACTTCTCGAGAATCGCAAGACCACTCACTAGACTGCTCTGCAAGGAAACAAGTTCGATTTCGACAACGAGTGCTTAGCTTCATTTCACACGATCAAGGGAGCTCTAGTCAGTGCACCGGTTGTCCAACCCCCAGACTGGGACCTCCCTTTCGAGATCATGACGGACGCGAGTGACTTTGCAGTGGGAGCAGTGCTTGGACAGCGGAAGGATAAGAAGCTCCATGTGATCTACTACGCGAGCAAGACACTGGATGAAGCTCAATGTAGGTATGCTACCACAGAGAAGGAACTCCTGGCCATCGTCTATGCTTTTGAGAAGTTCCGATCATATCTAGTTGGGTCTAAGGTGATAGTCCACACGGATCATGCAGCTCTCAAGTACCTGCTCACGAAAAAGATGCCAAACCGCGACTCCTGAGATGGATTCTCCTCCTTCAGGAATTTGACCTGGAAATAAGAGACAAGAAGGGGGTAGAAAATGGAGTAGCGGACCACCTTTCCAGAATGAAAATAAACGATGATACAGTGATTGACAAGAACACCAGTGGAACACGTCAGTGCGATTGGTCTTTGCTACCGGAACAACCAATGCGCATAGAAACGCTTGTTCTTCGCAACCAGAGCAGTTGTGGCAGCAATCCAGAAGCAATATCCTGATCTACCGTGGTTTGCTGAGATTGCAAATTTCTTAGCTGCTGAAAAGGAGCCTCAGAGTTCACGGGGAACGAGAAGAGAAATTCTTAAGAGAGGCAAGGCACTACTTCTGGGATGAGCCTTATCTATACCGACAATGCAAGGATGGGATCTTCAGACGATGCGTTCCGGAGGCTGAAATTCCAGGGATCCTACCCACTGCCACGGATCTTCCTACGCTGGACACTTCGCCACATTCAAAACAGTCTCCAAAATTCTCCAAGCGGGATTCTGGTGGCCAACAATGTTCAGAGATGCTCACGCTTCATATCCAGATGCAATGCATGCCAGCGAATGGGCAGTATCAGCAAAAGGAATGAGATGCCTCAGAACTACATATTGGAAGTTGAGGTGTTCGACTGCTGGGGAATAGATTTTATGGGACCTTTCCCACCTTCTCACAAGAACGAGTACATCCTGGTTGCAGTCGACTATGTCTCTAAGTGGGTAGAAGCATTGCTAGTCCGACCAACGACGCACGAGTTGTAACCAAGATGTTCACCTCCATCATCTTTCCAAGATTTGGAGTACCTAGAGTGGTTATCAGCGATGGTGGAACTCACTTCATCAACAGAGTGTTCCAAGGATTACTGAGCAAGAACGGCGTGAAACACAAGGTTGCAACCGCCTATCATCCCCAAACGAGTGGCCAAGTGGAAATTTCCAAAGAGATCAAGAACATTCTGCAGAAAACAGTCAATACCACGCGTAAGGATTGGTCCATCAAGCTTGACGACGCTCTCTGGGCCTACAGAACAGCCTATAAAACCCCATTAGGGACCACTCCCTATCATCTGGTCTACGGCAAGGCATGTCACCTACCTGTGGAGCTAGAGTATAAGGCAGCTTGGGCTGTTAAGCTGCTTAACTTCGATATCAACCTGCTAAGGAGAGGCGAACAATTCAGATCCATGAGTTGGAGAGATTAGGCATCTGGCCTATGAGAGCTCCAAAATCTACAAAGAAAAAACCAAGGCATTCCATGACAAACGGATCATCAGCAGAAGCTTTGCTCCGAATGATCAGGTCTTACTCTTCAACTCAAGGATTAAGCTTTCCCTGGAAAGCTAAAATCCAGATGGTCAGGACCTTTCACCATCAAGGAGGTTCGCCCCTATGGAGCTGTTGTGTTGCTGGACACAAGAGGAGGAGAATTTGTTGTTAATGGGCAGCGCCTCAAGCCTTACCTTGCTGATACAACAATCGCTGAAGGTGTAGAAATACCCTTAAGTGATCCCCTTCAAGCCTAATCGGCTCACAAAAGTCAAGCTAGTGACTGAAAAGAAGCGCTTGGTGGAGGCAACCCACTGGTGAGTGTAAATATTTCTTTTATTTCTAAAAAAAAAAACAAAACTAACTTGCAGGAAGAAAATCAAGAAAATCGAGCACTTCTCAGCAGAACACTCCGGCGCTTGTTCCACTGATTGTTCCCAGGTAAGTGCTCGACACAAAAAAAAAAGAAAAAATGGGAAATGGCCTATTTAGGCCCACTAACTTTTACCCACCCCCCCCCCCCCCCCCCCATTATCTCTAGAGCCGCAAACCAAACTCAAAGAACCCTAAATCGAAATCTCTCATTCCTATTCTTCTTCATCGATTTTGCTCTAATCTCTTGGATCCTCTCGAGATCGGTTTGGTTTTTGCAGGAATCACCTATCCAATCAAGGTAACCGCTCAGATCGCCTTCCCCTTCGCGCATCAAAACGCGGTTTGGAAGTGTCTCCTCGAATCCTCGTTACCTTTTGCTTAGCGATTTGATCTTAGATTGTAGCTATAGATTTCACACTTGATACTAAGGTCTAATTGTGCTTGATTAAACGGAATAGAACATATTTGTTGATTGCGGTTCTTAAGTAATTGCGATTGTGTTAGGGCAAAATGTTAAACCTAAGCGGTTGTAGTTGTTTAGGAATTGATGGACTTGGGCAGAATTGAGAGATTGGAATGTCCCATCGTTTCTGAACAACCGTAGAGCATGGCTAATTTGGAATTGATTTTGTTTTGCAGATGCCTCCAAGAACAAGGAACCCTAAAGCACTCAAGGCCTCTCGCGGAGCAGCCACGCCTTCTCACTCCGCGAACGTCCATCCTCCTACCCATGGCCGAACAAGGCTGAGGGTCAACCGATCAACATCAATGACCCACTACTCCTTGACTACAATTGTGAGGGGTGGGACAAGGAGTCCGCAGCAAGATACAACAGGCTTCTCGCAGCAGAGATCTGCCCACACGATTTGCTCTCTCACGCGGAGACCTTAGCTGTTCTCGGTCTCGAGTCTGATGTGTTCGAGACGCTCGACGTCATGGGCCTCGCTCCTCTCTGCTACCAAGCCCAAGTTCTCTATCCAGATTTGGTTCGGCAAGTGCTCGCAACAGCTCAGATTACTTACCAGAACCCAACTGCGCCAACGTACGAGAACTGCTACTTCTCCTTCATGGCTGACGGCAAGTTCTGCTCCATCTCTCTCCACGATCTAAACGAACTACTCGAGATCGCAGACACGCCAAGAGGTCTCAGTTGACAAAAAGTTCGCGCCAGCAAACGCCTTTTGGGATCTCATTGCGACAGGGAAGTTCACTTCTCGCAAGGCTTATCAATCACAAATCCGAAACCCCACTCTGCGTATCATTGCCAAGATCGTCTCGAACATCCTATTCGCAAAGGAACTCACCCTCCAAGGTCACAAACGGAGAGCTGCAGGTTCTATACACCGGCTCGAGGATGAGATCCGTAGAGACAGAGTCATACCGATACAGACTGTGAAAACAAACCCTGGATTCCTTCTCATCTCGATGCTCTCTGAGCGCAAGGATTCCATGGTCCGAACAGAAGACAAGAAAGACCGCTGCGGCAGTGTTCTCACACCCTTGTTCAAACGCTTCAACATCGACCTGGATTCCTACACGGTTGTTCCTGAGCTTGAGTACATTGACACCCGCTTACTTGATCACATGCCACATCCTGCGCGACGAAGCACACATACAAGTTCGCAGACAAGGACGGGAACACTCTCTACTGCAAGCTCCCTCTTCCAGGGTTAACAGACTTCACAACCTTGGAAAAATAGTGTTTCTTGCCCAACGCAGAACACTTGTGCGACGACCCCCGTGCGCCAATTCCAGATGAGAATGCGGCCAAGGATGATGTGGAGGACATGGCTCCACCTGCTGATGGTGCTTACGACCTAGAGGACCTCACGGATGTTACTGATGACCACGCCCTACAGACGTTGGATGGTGGACTCTCAGAAGAAAACAACAGCCTCATGAAGAGGATCCTCAGAGCACTCACTGGAGGCTGCATCAGAAGTCAGGATGAGCAGACGACGCAAGGAACAAGGCGCCCAGGCAAAGAACCAGCGGGCACTTCAACTGAGAAAGAGAGACTTCCGAGGAACCGGAGAACAGCCGGCCACTCCAGCAGCGGCGATTCAGACTGAGTCCGAACGGACTATTCCTATTCCCTTGTTTTATATCTATCTGAACTATTTATTTCCCTGCTATTGTTTTCGGTTTGGTGTGTTTTTAGCCCCTCCGATTTATTTTCACAACCAGGGATGGTGTGAAGTAAGTCTGGGGGGAAAACTCTGTAACGATTTCCATGTTTTTATTGAGTCAGTCCCTAGGATCGAGTCAGTCCAGTCAAACTTATTGTGGTAATCAGGACCTTATTTTGTGATGATTTCTTAACCACCTCGTGCTTTAACCTTCTTATTCAGTGACCTTAGCAGTGATGAAAGACCCACACATGGACCTGGAACACCCTGACTTATCTCATTTGACACTCCAGAAGTTCTCCACCGATCAGGTTACACTGGGTAGACTCAACTCCACTATATCTGAACCTAATCTGGACTTTAATTCTTCTTGTTATGGGTACTAAATCAGGGAAACGAGACCTATACTCAGGACTTCTTATCCTTTATATCCATCTTGCTGTTCCTGAGTAGCTAGCTCATCTTTAGCTAGTTCCCACCTTGTACCTTAGCCTTCATTCCAACTTCAGCATTTGTTTTTCAGTGTTATATGTGCAGATATGTGCAAAAAGGTTGGAGAGGAAAGGATCAACGCAGCCTCTTACTCGTTACTGCTGCAGAAATTCAATCAGAAAGGAGAACAAGCAGATCAAGGGACCAACTGCTCCATGACCAATGAATCGTGCAAGTATAGCAGAATGATGCGAATCAGATCCACCAGTGGCCTCCTTAAAATCACATGTTACCTCCTTCTTCGTCACCTCATCTCTATTTTCATTTTCATGCTATGCAAAAAAAAAAAAAATACCTTTCATTTTTAGCATTTGACGATGGAGAAGGAGATGATTCAAGGGAACATGAGCCACTGGGAAAGCAAGAAAAAAGTTTAGGCTAATTTTCGGAGAACATAGAAGGGGGCGCAGAGCAGTCTGATGACTGTTCCAGAACAGAGAGCAGCCGTTCGAGAGAGAGCAAAAACGAGTAGAGGCTGTGGACATCAATGGATCCGTTCTCTCTTGCCATTTTGTGCGATATCCTGCATCCTCTAAGAAATCGGTAACCCCTAAACACTCTTAACTCCACCATTAAAAAGCCTGTTCCATACCTAGACCGTCCACCCTGAGTAGCGCCCATGACAAGAAGCTCACGAAAATTCTAATTGAACAAATGGAGTTTGGTCTCGAAAGTGTCGCTTTTTCAGGTCAAGATGTAGAGTAAGGAGCAGATCTGTGAACAGCGATCAGGGGTTTCCAGTAAGTGTGTGTGGTTCTAATCTACTGCTTGTATGGTTCAGAGATTTGTGGTAAGAGTATGGTTGCTGAGAATAAGCGAGTTCCCACACTTTCAAACTTTTCTCCTGTTTTCTTGATACTTGCCTTGTTCGAGGACAAACAAGGATCTAAGTCTGGGAGAATTGATATATGGTGTTTTTCACATCATTGTATAGGTGTTTTTGTATTGATTCGAGTCCTTAATCCGAGTCAGTCTAGTCCTTTTTGATCTTTTACAGTCTGGAGTTGGTAGAAGAATGAAGAGAGCGTGCTTGAAGAGAAGCTGTCCTTTTGGAGCATTTTGCGGAGAACACTCAAGACGAACAGTCCCGAGACTGTTCTCAAGCAGAACAAGCAGACGGAGTGATCCCGAGGTTGTTCCCGACAGATAAGGAAAGCTTCTATTTTCGGGAATTAAGGCCTTGTTGCCCTAATTTCTTTCTACCTATTGGCGCCTCCATATAAAGACGCCACCTATCCTATTTTATTTCTTACGCTAGTTTTTTACAAGAGAACTATTAGCTTTTGCGATCTGCAACTTGTAAGGGAGAAGAATCCATTCTCTCATAGAGAAGACCATCTGAACCCTTGTTTACTACTCTTATTATTATGCAGTTTCATTCAGTATCTATGTCTTTGATTGCTTGCATCATGATTGAGTAGTGATCTAGCTCGCCTAGGGTTTTTAGGGTGTTGAAATATGAGCTAAACATAGATAAGCTATTCTTGATTATTCTTCATCCATACTATTCTTAAGGCTTCCATTAACCTGATCCCTTGATGTTAGATCCTAAGTTTATCGCCTAGCTAACCGCTAGGAGAAAGCTTGACATGTATTGGATGAGCTTAGTATTCCTAATCAGCGAAAGTAGATATTAGGGTAGTAAGTGAACTGATCGGACCTGACCTCTAAGGCTTGCAGTCGTTTCTCATCTCAACGACAGTTAGATGATGGGATCGACCAGCAAGAGATCACCACCACGACGTGGGGTGTTCCAGCTGAGTGAACCGAGTTTCTAGAAAGTACTGCACCGCGCTTGAATAATTGTTTGGCTCTCGCTCAACACCCAATGAATACCCTAGGTTAGCTTCCTGTTAAATGAATCAATCTCTAGTTTACTTGTTTTCTTCCGCGTCACCAATTGAATTGAAAACCATTTCTTCTTAGCTTGATATTGAAATTTATAAGAGTAAAGTGTAGACTGGTCCTCTGGATTGAATCTAAAAGTACTATAATCACAACTGTTAACTTGGCAGTAGCAAAGATTCATATTTAGTGTATCACTTTGTCAGAAGACTTCCAAGAAGTCCGACGACTTCCAGACGACTTTCCAGACGACTAACAGGTAAGTCGTCCCAGGAGTCTTCCACATCTGAAAAAACTGCATATCAAATCCAGATCTGAAAACCTGCATATCCAAAAACGTTCAAATGACTTAAAATAGAGAAATGAGTGGAAGATTAGATAAATCTACATTTATAGAACCACAAAAATACATATCTAAAATTAGTAGATCTAACCTTTAAATTAGTGGAAGATGAGTACCTTTGATTAAAACCTCAAAAGAGATAGATTAGTAAGAAATACATGAGACAAAACTGAAAAATCATATAAATTTTGGTGTTTTCAAGTCAAAGAGATTAGAGAGAGGTTGGAGAGTTTTAGAATGATGAACATACATTTTTTTGCAGCCATTTGAGAAGAGGAGAGAGAATTTTAAATTTTTCTTTATATAGGGTAACAAAAAATCCATTAGGTTAAAATATTTGAACTCAGACGACTTCCTGGAACGACTTACATTTCAGTCGTCTGGTGAAGAAATTAAAACAGACGACTTACATGTAAGTCGTCCAGAGAAGTTTATATTTTTAGCGGGAAATTAATATTTTTAGCGGGAAACTAAAATAGAAACTTTCCAACGACTCACAGTAAGTCGTCTGGTTTTTAAATTCTTTAGCGGGAAAATAATTATTTTTAAAAATTTTAGGCGGGAAATGTTGGACGACTTACATGTAAGTCGTCTGTTTTAATTTCTTTCACCAGACGACTGAAATTAAGTCGTCCGAGTAAATGATCCGGTTAGGTTAAAACGTACATTGGTAAAATTAAAGGTTCGGTACGATGTGGACGACTGAAATATACGTCGTCCGAGTAAATTATTCAACAGACGACTGAAATATAAGTCGTCCCACCCTAAACATAACCCCTAAACTTATTATCTAATTAAACACTCATAAACCAAATCAAACTTGAAAGTGTTTACTATACACAGAAATAAACACATATAGGTGAAAACTAATTTTGAAAAAAACATTTTAGTTTTTCCAAAATCTAACCCTAACATACATACAATACTACAAATATGTTTGCCAAACTCCTAACCAAAGTATTTCATGTTCACTACTTCCACTCATCTATCTTCAAACAATCAATTTTATCATATCTTAATTATAATCACTTAAAACTGTTTATAATTACTTGATTTTTATTTTTCACGCATCAAAAATTTTTTTTACAAGATTTAAATAAATTATTTTTAAATAAACTGGTACCAGACGACTTACACTTCAGTCGTCCAACGACTTTCAACATCTCAGACGACTCAGACGATTTACTGGGGCTATATTCGTAAAAGCTCCTGTTTTTTGTTAGATCACAAGGGGCTGAGCTGTAATTTCACTAGGCTTTTAGGTTAGTTTTGCATTTGATTCAAGTTTGGATATAGGTTTTGGGATTAAAATCAAGTTGTGGGTTAGTTTTGGAAAAACCCCAAAAACAAACCAAAACTAAATCAATGTTAACAAATATCTTAACAGTTCCTATATCGCTGAAACATAAAATCCGAAACCAAATTGAAATTAAACCGAGAACTGAATGGGTACCTGAATATTTTAAATACATTTTATACACCTTAAAAATATTAATTATCTTAGTTCTAAAATTATCAAATATTCTAACAATAATATTTATAACCGAACAACCCATAATGATTACCCTATTACTTTTTTTTATCCGAGATATTTAAAATTTTTGTAATTCCCCAATAGAACAGAATCACCACAAATTTATTCGAAATATTTAAATTTATCCGAGCTATCCGATATTTCATCAAACAAAATCCAAAATGTGACTTTTACCCGAATTATTCAAAATTATCCAAAAATGAGAGCCGAAAACCGAATTGGACTCAAATTTTATCAGGTTCCTAACATTATTACCCAATTGATATTTTTCCTTGAACTAGGACCCGAACCATGTGTAGCGCCTCTTTTGGTTACAACTTTTGCTAGAAATTGGTTCGCATAACCAATATGTTGGTTGGACTTTCTCTAATATAATTGTTTCTTTTTTGTTCATTTGAGCTTTCTTATAACACCTATTGGTGAGTGTTGTTATTCTCTTTTGAGTTTGTATACTTTTTGAGGTTCGAATAAAACAATACTAAAAAAAGTCTCATCATTTTCAGTCTTGTCAATTTTTCTCTATCTTTCATCTAGAGTTGATTACCATTTGGGACATATTTTGAGTTTCTATTGCATATATGGACACTTTCTACTTGTAAGGCACTTTGTGTTGGGCCCAATAGAATGTGGACGGTATCCCCTTATTAAGACGAAAGAGAAATTGCTCACAGTTCCAATAGAACGTGAATTTTTTATTTTTGTTTCGAAATAATTTTTTTTAAAACTCAAAATAGTTTGAAATTATTACTTTATTTTTGTATCAACATCTTGGTTATGTTGTGGATGTGGACGCCATGACCATAGATAAAAAGAATGTGACTATTGATAAAAAGAATAAAATCTCTCAAATTTATGGATAGGAAATCAATGCTTGATGTGGTGGACAGTCACTTAAACACTAAACAGCATAGATTAAAAAAACAATGACATTAAAAGGCTATGGATATAGATGCTAATGTATCCACAATCTCAAAGATGAACAAATAAATAAATTCAACCAAAAAAACCACGTACATGTCCACTCGAAAAAAAAAAACAAAAGTCGGGTGATAAAAAAACAAAACTAAACAGACCAAAAGTTAGTAATTTCAAACATTTCCAACGAGAAAAAAAGCCTAACTTCAAACATGTCATCGAGAAAAACAAAGCTTAACTTCAAACATGTCCAACGATTATTTATGAATATTAGATTATTATTAGCTGGATGCCTAAACCCTAAACATTCAATTCTAAACCCTAAAATATCAACTATAAACCATAAACCCGAAAATTACTCTAAATCCAAAACCATCAACACTAAACCCTAAACTATCAACACTAAACCCTAAACCTTAAACCCTAAGAGTAACCCTAAAAAATTAACCCTAAACCCTAAAACATCAACTCTAAACCCTAAACCGTAAACCCTAGAGTTGAAGTTTTAGGGTTTAGATTTGAAAGTTTAGGGTTTAGGGTTTTATGGTTTAGGGTTTATGTTTAGGGTTTATAGTTGATGTTTTAGGGTTTAGATTTGAAGGTTTAGGGTTTAGGATTTAGGTTTTAGGGTTCGAATTATGGAAAATATAGGGTTTAGGTTTACGATTAGGGGTTAGAGTTGATGTTTTAGGATTTAGATTTGAAAGTTAAGGTTTAGGGTTTAAGTTGATGTTTCGGAGTTTAGGGTCTAGAGTTGATGTTTCAGGGTTTAGGGTTTAAGAGTTGATGTTTTAAGTTTAGATTAGTTAACCATAGGTTTTTTTTTGTCAAAGTTAATCAATGGTTATAAATGTCTTTTACCCTTCATTAAAAATGAGGGTAAAAGTGGTTAGTGTAAACATGAAATGTGGTACTTTGAAAATGATATTTCTCTCGCAATTTCCCCATAATTTATTAGAATTTGTTAATCAATTGTTGCTTATATATCTTTCAAGTTCATGTGAAAATAAAATCAAAAATTACTTAAGAGTTATAAAAAATTGTATTTGGGAAGAAAACTCTTGACATTGTCATATTGTCTTTATGTATTCTAAGCTAGAGTCTTAAAATGAGATTTTATCATAAAGATCCTTAGAGGACTTTATTTAAGATGCTCATATATGTTTGGTCTTGAAGTACAATATATAAAGTGTTATTGAGCAAATTACTAATATTTTTTGTAATTGAAAAGTGTAATTTCATATGATAAGAAAGAAAGTTATAATAGTAATTTTATAGTTATGATTGAGTTATTCGCATGTATGAGACGAATGTCTAGAAGATTGTATGTAAGAAATTTGGTTTAAATTCTAAATAGACCAAGAAAATATTGTCTATATCAAATAAGAATTGTGGATCAGAAGTCTATATACTTTGCATACTCTAATGGAAAGAGCATTATAATATTCTCAATTTCAAAAGAGATTTATCTGATTGGAATGCATCTCCTGAAGATATTGCTTTCAGAGAAAGAAATGTGAAATATGTGTGGTTGTACTCTTTTTCTTTATTATGGTTTTCATTCCAATGGTTTTTCCTTAACAAGGTTTTAACGAGACAACAAAAAACACACAAATGATAGACACCTAAAATAATTATTATAGTTTCAAAGTCAAAAGTCTATCACAGATCTAAAGTCTTTGAAGTCAAGAGAATCGAGGAAGATCAAATCATATCAAGACTCATACACTGCAGAAGAATGGTGATGTTCATCCCACAAGTTCGTTCAAGTGACAATTTCTCTGACTTATTTACCAAGGCGCTAACCACTACTACTTTCAAGAAGTTAGTTCCTCTTATCAAACTACGTTGTCTCAAAGATTTCGACGTATGTACACATGAGGGGAAGTTATTACGCGTTGCACGCTTTTTCCCTTAACCATGGTTTCTCCCATTGAGTTGGTGAGGTTTTTAACGAGGCAACATCTACGGTGTTTTGAAAGTACTTTGGTATAATAGACATCAAGGGGAAGTGTTATGAATATTGTGACATTGATTATAGAAAGTTTTTTCACCAAGATTTACTTGTACTTGGTCTACAAGCTAAACTCTCATATTATATCCCTATATAAGGAGTTCATTATTCATGGAATAAGATACACCAATTCTTCTTTCTCTCTTTCTACTTATAACGAGTTGCAAGTATTTCATAAATATTCTTAATAAGTTTATGGAAAATGTTGAATGCCCTAATCCAACTAGGTTAATGTAACAAACTCCTTCCATATAGAAGAGTTTGTGTGTTCTCTCTCTCTCTATGCAAAGCAAGCAGATTTGTAAGATTGAGAGAGAGAGAAATGTGCTAGATCTTTGTTCTTAAGATTATAGTGAGTTGCCTCCTTGCCAGATCCGTAGCCATTTTAGGTGAATTCTGGGTAAACAAATACTTAGTGTCTATCTTGTCAATGTTCTCTTCTGATTTGAATAATTCTACAAACTCATACTTTCTACTTTCTAACTTATGTTCTCGAGTTCGCCAAGAGTGTATCATCGAGTTTGTGTTTGATTCTGATTTTAGATCAAACAGTTTTGCTGTTGTGTTTCAACAAGGTGTCATTTTCAATAGCGAATGCAAGAGTTGAGGTGTGGCGTTTGATGGGAAGAGAGACTTTTCATTGTGGAAGAAGAGGATGCTAACACATCTGTCTGTCCTTGGTTTAAAAGATGTATTAGAAGAATCTTTGTCACCTTATACGTCAGCAATCAGGAATGATGAAGACGAGGATGTGTACATGGAGCGGTTGGTGAAAGAGAAAGCTTAAAGGCTTGAAAGATCAGGAAGACGATGAATCTGATCATCCATTCTCAATGTTGGAGATCATGTGTTAAAGAAATTTGAATTGTGTATGTCAGCCGGTTCTACATGGTCCATACTGGAGAGTTATATTTTTCCAAAGACTCTACAAAATAGAATTCATTTGTAACACAAATTCTATATTTTCATGATGGTTGATATTAGAGTATTGACGAGAATAAAAAAAAAAAAAAAACATATAAGATTTCAAGTTGATGTACTACTGAATGGAGTAGTGTTGTGACATTACCCTGATGTTTTTCAAAAACTTGAGTGAGAGATATCAAGAGCGCTGTATGTCTCTAGATGCCATCTGACAAGTTCGAGATTAATGTATAGGAAACACAGGTTCTAGAGACTAAACCATATTTCTTTTTTTTGTCGGTTTGCAGAGTTTTTTGAGCTTATTTTGTTTGGTGAAAATGATGATTGATGGGTCTTGAGAAAACCAAGTGGCACTTGTTGTAAAAACCGTTTCGGTTGGAAGTTAAATTATAACAAAAGAAAGATTGTGTTTGATTGGTATTGTAGAAAACATTTATAAAAAGATTGTGTTCGACTGGTATTGTAGAAAACATATGATGTGTACTCATCAAGATTGATAAACAGTTTTGATATCTAATCGGTCAGAACTAGGAGATTTGAAACTAAGCTTTTAGAAACGTCATGGAGACTTGAGCAACTAAGATATCTCTCACCAACCCTTTTCCCATTTCGCCTACCGCCTTTAAAATCTCTTTCGGATCAGTTTCATCTTCATCTCGTTTTCGTTTCTGTAAATCAGAACATTAAACATTTGATTATATTCACCCGCCCTTTTTTTTTTTGTTGGTTTAAAGAAAGTTGTTTTGTTTGTTTTACCTTTGACTTCTGTTTAGTCCAAGTTAAACCAATCAAGTCACCTCCTAAATGGTCATACCACGGCTTCAACAACATCCCAAACCGTTTCTGCAGACAACAGCGCACGATAAGAACCCCGGTAAGTTTTAATGTTTCTGTTTTGAATTAGAAAACTTGCCTCCAACACACTCAAGAAGCACTTGGTTGGATCGGAGTCCAACATTAACTCCTCCTTAAGCTGCTCATGGCTTCTCTCCAAATATCCAGGCAATAAGAATCTGTTAACATATGTACTCGCCTCCCAACGTGCTACATGATCCCCTGCTAATAATTACTGGAGTACATTAGTTTTTGGATTTAGCGACGGAAACAAAGAGAGAGAGGGAGACATAGAGCCACCTTTAGGACCTTGGTTAAGTTTAGGCGGAAACAAAAGACGACGTGGGTAAGGTAGGTTTTCTCTATGGAGAAGAACAACTGCGTCATACTTGTCCAAAGGAGGTCTGAAAAGGCTCTGCAACATATATAGATGCAATTAATACCAGTCAACATCATGTTACTTGTAATACCAGCTAAGCACAACGCAATGTGTTTTCAATGCATTTCACTCACCTCCCATTGAACAGAATCATTGTGTTCTTGCAGTACCAGTTTACTTAATACGTTTGCACTGCTTCGAGCAGAAGCCACCAACCTTTTTTGTTCCTTTAACAAAGTTATAGTAAATTGGAGTTACAACTATCAGAAGGAAAAAAAAAAAAAAAAGACAGAGCGACGCTAAGATGCTTTTCAAAAGCGTTTGCTAACCGACAAGTTTGGTGAAAATGTTGTCCATGCCTCTGATGCCTTGTCGTAAGGAGCAGCCAAGAACATGGCTGAACTTATGTTTTGTCTGCCCTCTTCATCGCGCTTTCTACTTGACATGAAGTTATCCTAAAAAGCACAGAAAGCATTTACATATGTCGTTTCTAACAAATATTTCTCAACATTAGATACACTATTTAAAAAAAAGAAAAAGAAAAAAAAAGAGGACTCACATTGATGTCCTTGTGGTCATTTATGCCAAAGTCACTGTTTCTGTCGACAATCAGCGGACAGGACCACCAGTCATAGTCTGCTAGTAATCGCAAGAACCTGTTACACATTCCAGCGAAAAAAAAAAGATGTAGTGTTTTAATTGTTGGTTAACACCGTTAGTAGATTGTGTTTTTGTAAAATCAAAATCATGGTAGCCGAAACAAACCTTAAGAATCCGCTGAAGCGAGAGAGAGGAACACCAAGTGGGAGAGGTGTGAGGAAGACATGTGCAACCAAAAGTTCAATGGCTTCTTCTGCTAGGCAACCAGAAAAGAGATGCGCAGAAACCCATCTTTTTGCAAGCCTTAAGATAGCGGACACGGTATGGGGTTATGAAACATCAAAGCAAGCAAAAGTATACATGTAAAGTCTATCGCCTTTTACCTTGCAACTGGTGCATATGTAGGAAATCCGGCTTGCAAACCATAGATCATTTTTGCATGTTGACAGCGAAAGAAAGCATTTTATCGGTAGAGGAAAGATCCTTCACTCGGTCAGGTCCAACTGCAACTCAGAAGAAGTACCACAGGAAGTCAGAATCACATAGGCTTTCTATTCAGAAGATATTATGAGTGCAAGAGAAGAAATCTCACTTTCATGTAAAATACTCAGACGAAACGCGTAACCACCCATGAAAACAACGTTATTCTCAGTAGCTGGTCGCGTTATGCCCTTAACCTTCTGAAGTCTGTCAATATTTTCATTTGTACGAATTTATATAATACTGTGGCTTAATAGTATGAAGTGTTTCTAACAACAGTTTAACCTACTTCTTTACAATTTGAAGAAGGAAGTCAGTTTTCGTTTTCTCAATTTCCAAATCACCAGGTCCTTCTAGCTGCGAACAAAAAAAACTGGGGAGCTTAGATAACTAACTTAACAAACCATATATACGCTATCAATCAAGCGTAGTACTGATCCTACCTGAATCATGACCTCCATTGTCGGTATGCAAGATGGCATATGTTCATGTAGTCTTCGCTCAACAATTTTCACGCAAACCAGTGGGTGAGGTTCAGGAGGGAACACCGATGTGAGCCTAAGAGCTACAAAACACGAGGAATATTAGATATCACAGATACTGCAAACATCATTACACACTTGTTTTGCTATAAGCTCACTGCAAAACAGTACTACAAAACGAAACTAACCTGAATCTAAAGGCTGAATGCCAAAACGTTTAGAGGAATGCCTTTGATCTCAAGCAAGCACTTTGAGAGAACTTTGAAGACATAAAGCGAATTTCCAAATGTTGGGTCTGAGACATCAGCATTATTGCATAATTAGTTTGAAACCATAACGAGACAAACGCGCAGTGCATAGAGAGAAGTGAAAAGTTCAATGATTTTAGTAATACCTTTATCTCCGTAGAGCAGAGAGAAGTCAAGTTGATCAACCAATTGAACAATATCATCGGAATAGAGTGAAAGATGCCGCTCAAAGATATACTCAATCATTTGTTTCATGATAAGATGCCTTCTCCACTGCTGAGTCTCCCAGACTAAGATAATGAAATAGGCAAATATTCAGCTTGCATAAACTTGAAACTTCTTTATTGAACTCTGTCAAGAAGCATGTATTGATAACACACCTGTGCATTCCGCTATTCTTCCATCTTCAAGCCTCCTTAGCTCAGACTTGTCCCCCCCAAATTTTCGAAACTTGAGTACCTAGAAAAGATATGCTATTTAGTAAGACCGTAGGAGCCAAGGATGATAAAGAAATCTTGATGTACCTCTTCCTTGTTATCAGCATCTGGTCCAATATCAACCATTCTAAACGCATTTTCGGTTGATCTGATAGATATGCCAATAAAAAGTGGTTCTCTGTCAAGAACTGACAAGCCCTGTTTCAAAGCCAGTTATAATTGTTAGAACAATTTTCGATGCATTGAAAGGTAATCGTAAATCAGGAAGAAAAAAAAAACATACATCTTCAACATACGAGCCTTGATTGGCATTTCTCCAAACAACACGGATTGATTTTGCTCTGTCACCAAGTCCTTGTTCCAGCAGGCTATGCACTTTCTGCTCATAAATTCTCCAATATTCCTTGTCCAAACAAAACACTGACGTAGGTTCTGCTATTTTCCCTTCTAGGTGTAACCTAAGAGAACTTAGATGTTAGGATTGCTAACTAGAAAGAATAAAAATTAGCACATGAAAAAAATGATAAATTTAAAATCTTGGAGTTGATTAGATATAATAGAATAAAGGCAATCGATAATTCAACTATCTTGAATTTTAAAATCGCATACTTTCACATGCACGAAAATCTTTGACAAAAGTAGGAACATACCCAGCCACTTCCATCCCTAACAATACAAATAGATCAGTAAGGTTACCGTATGCAATGGTCATATTTAACAGGATAGTCGATCTTGGTCATAAAAGCCTCCTCGAATCCTCCATCACTGAGTTTCATACGTGTAAGAGTTGACGAAGCCTCATGTCGGAGCTGCGATACCAACAAACAAATTACATGAACAAGTCACAAAGACAACCACAGCATTGGATCAATTATCAAGTAAAGCGAGCTACAAAAAAAAAGATACCTCATGGAGTCCAATACTGGTCATCCGGAAAGCCAGATTCACGTGTGTAGATGGATCACATATAAGAACAGGGAACAACTCTTTGAATTTCTTATTCTCCTGAAATTTAAAGGTTAACTATCAGTAAATCACAGTATACAGGGAACACAGCACCGAGGTGCGCAACTGAGAGTTTCTTCCATTGATGATACTTGCAATAATACTGTTAATCAAGAAACTTCGACTGTAATCACGAGTGGCTACATAAGGTTTTTTCCAGCAGTATTAAAACTGCCATTTGTACTCTTCGGATTACTAGACGATGCCTTAAGGCTATACACCACAATGAAACTATAAACTAGTGGAATTTCTCTCTGATTGTTTCAGTAGCAAATGGATCCAATAGCACCAGTGCAGACTCATACTGCATCGAAAACAAAATAAAACACACTGATAGGCAAGTAGAAAACGCACCTCTGTCGAGGCAAGTATTTTGGTCTTCCCTGCTGTAAAAAATAGACCGCTTCCCTCAAAATCATGAGTGGCTGCCAACAGGATTAACAAACGTTGGTTATCCGTGATGCAGAATCAAATACTTACAGAAAATAAACTTAAGCTGCATAAGCATACTTATGAATTCCAGTGTCTTTGTGAATATTTGCAGTGCGTTTTGTGACTTTTCAATGTAGCCAAATCTTGCAAGGAATGATACTATCACGAAGATTAAAAAGCCATTCAAGCAGTCATGGGCGTATATCGAGCTCCTTTGTCTAGCCCATATCTGCACACAACCATACAGGTTTACAGACTCCAATAAACACAGGGTAGACAATACATGTTAGCTATACATACCTTTAGCAATATCAAAGCATCTGGCAACGCTTTCCACTGAGATAATCTGTTCTCGAGAAGATTAGAATTTTCCTCCAGAAACATGTCCTCCAATATGCTTAAGTTGTAAGTGGGCGTGGGCAGAGAGTCACCATCTTTATCATCAAAACAAATCATAATGATCATTAAACAGCTGTCTCAACATATTCGTCAAGAGAAAACTCAACATTCCTGAAACAAACCACATTACCTGCAGTAACAGAAGGGAGGTTGTTGCTGCTCATACTCAGCATTGCAACATCAAACAGTGATTTTGCTGAAGGTATTATTCTTATGGAAAATCCAGGTAAGTGATCAACTTTCTTAGCTGCAAACACATTCTCATTCTCGGCGTCAAAACATTCTCACCTTTCTTAGCGAAAAAAAAACTAGAGCACACATACCTGGGAAAACAACTAAGACTGGCTTCCTCGCCTCGTTCTGTAAGGCTGACCATTCAACTTTCTCAACAGACGATGACAACAACAAATGGTTCTTAAGTACACAAAGATATAGACATCGCTTGGCATGGTATAGATGATTCATATAATCTTTCTCATGAAAACATTCCTGCAAGCACCAGTCTATAGTTAAACCACACAACATTGATTTCAAAACTTGGAGATAAGCATTAGAAACTGACCTTAGGCAAGTGGAGGAGAAGATCAACAGAAGCATCAGGCTTTGCCATACAACGAGTGGAGTAGCTGCCGACGGGTCTGAAACCATTAGGCTTCTTGAAGATGAATTCAACTTTATCAGCTCCAATCTCGCTAACGAAGCTGGGAGCTAATTCCGAAGTAACCTATGAGTTCAAGAGTTTTTTTCAAATGTTAATAAAGTTGAACTTAAGAACAAAGCATTGACGAAAGAAAATCTACCTCGAGACCTTCAGGTATAGCATCAATGGCTTCTTCAATTGATGAAACGAGACCGTCCCAGTAGAATCGCGATCTATCCGACTCTTCTCTAGCAAATCGTTGAGTTTAGAATCTGCCTCCATCTTTGACTTCTGGTAAATTAGGAGTTTCGTTTGTTCGTGAGCGAGGAAGAGAAGGGAAGGCTGCTGCGACAACCGTTTCGATAAGTGATAGCGAAAAGTGGGAAAGGCCGAAACCTCTTTATTTTGTTCCGTCCCACATCGCTAACTGATTCATTTTATTGTTATTTATATATCAGTTTGGATAGATGGAAGGTTACCCACAAGGGATGATATTGGATGTTACGATGTGAGTCCCTCCTTGGCAGTGGTCAGTTGGTTCATTGAACACATACACTAATAACTGATGTGGGTCCCCTGTTGTTTTTTTTTTTTTTTATTTTTTTTTAAACAAATTTGTGTATTAACTTATAATTGTCATCTTGCTATATACACTAATACTTGTTTTTTTTAAAAACTTTCAACACTTTTATTTTGTAGAAACATGTTTTTGTTTTCTAAACTTTGAAAAAACTCTTTATTTTTTTTTAATTTTTTTGTTTTATATTGATTTATTTACACTTAAAATGAATATCTAATTAAATATACTAATTTGATTTACTGAGATCATATCTTTGGATCGGCAGAGATCTTTTTCTCAAATCCAATTCCTTCGGATCTTAAACATTTGAACCTAAGTAGGTGTTCGAAAATTTTGGATTCATGTATGAGTCAATTAAAGCATGTATGTAATCCTGAAAATATATCCAAAACATACATAATATGTATACAAATTTTTTAGATTTCAGACGCTAGCCGTAGTCATCATCATCAGGACAGATCTCCTGCTGCTTCCGTTTCTCTACCATTATCCTCTGGATAGAAGCAAGACGATTATGTCGGCGAGCGTCTGAAAATTATGTATGTTTTGGATGTGTTTTACGTATCCAGAGTGTTTAGATACGTCGTCTCCTCCCAGCTTCCACGTATGACAACGGCACCTATTGGATCAGCAGTTGGTGTTGGTGGGCCGGGCTGGGCTGAGTGGTAAGCACGCCATTAAGAATCTCTGAGCCCAACTTAACTTTAACCAGATACCACAGTCGAATTTGCCTTCAATTGTACCTATGGCTGTGAAACTCGACGAACCTGTGCCATGTATTCATATGACATGTATTCATAATCTAATTTAATAAAAGACATTATCTTATAGTCGCATCCGTTGGTCCACGTAGTCGGTTTATTATCCAACAAATCCAATAAATCCAAATTCCAATAGGAATGCTCTCGTCGAATACACTCCTCCAGCATAGGTTATACTAGCTCTTATCCTCCTCCTCCCAAGTTTGTTACATATTACTCCGTCTTTTTTTTTTGTCATCTACATATTACTCAAGTCTTTTATTGTTTATTAAGAATATTAATCAATGATTATATAGATGCTTAACTTATATTTAGGGGCACCAGATGATGATTGTCTTGTTAGCTTTATTTGGATTTTGGATTTATTTGGATTTTGTTGGATAATAACCGACTACGTGGACCAAACCGGATGCGACTATAAGATAATGTCTTTTATTTAAATTAGATTATGATACATGTGACATATGAATACATGGCACAGGTTCGTCGAGTTCACAGCCATAGGTACAATTGAAGGCAAATTCGACTGTGGTTATCTGGTTAAAGTTAAGTTGGGCTCAGAGATTCTTAATGGCGTGCTTTACCACTCAGCCCAGCCCGGCCCACCAACACCACTGCTGATCCAATAGGTGCCGTTGTACCATACGTGGAAGCTGGGAGGAGACGACGTATCTAAACACTCTGGATACGTAAAAAACACATCCAAAACATACATAATTTTCAGACGCCGCCGACATAATCGTCTTGCTTCTATCCAGAGGATAATGGTAGAACGGAAGCAGCAGAGATCTGTTCCTGATGATGATGACTACGGCTAGCGTCTGAAATCTAAAAAAATTCTGTATACATATTATGTATGTTTTGGATATATTTTCAGGATTACATACATGCTTTAATTGACTCATACATGAATCCAAAATTTTCGAACACCTACTTAGGTTCAAATGTTTAAGATCCGAAGGAATTGGATTTTGAAGATCGATTCTGCCCGATCCAAAGATATGATCTCAGTAAATCAAAATTAGTATATTTAATTAGATATTCATTTTAAGTGTAAATAAATCAATATAAAACAAAAAAATTAAAAAAAAATAAAGAGTTTTTTCAAAGTTTAGAAAACAAAAACATGTTTCTACAAAATAAAAGTGTTGAAAGTTTTTTAAAAAACAAGTATTAGTGTATATAGCAAGATGACAATTATAAGTTAATACACACAATTTGTTAAAAAAAAATAAAAAAAAAAAAAACAACAGGGACCCACATCAGTTATTAAGATGTATGTGTTCAATGAACCAACTGACCACTGCCAAGGAGGGACTCACATCGTAACATCCAATATCATCCCTTGTGGGTAACCTTCCATCTATCCAAACTGATATATAAATAACAATAAAAGATGAATCAGTTAGCGATGTGGGACGGAACAAAATAAAGAGGTTTCGGCCTTTCCCACTTTTCGCTATCACTTATCGAAACGGTGTCGCAGCAAGCCTTCCCTTCTTCTTCCTCGCTCACGCAAAACGAAACGAACCCTAATTTACCAGAAGTCAAAGATGGAGGCAGATTCTAAACTCAACGATTTGCTAGAGAAGAGTCGGATAGATCGCGATTCTACTGTGGACGGTCTCGTTTCATCAATTGAAGAAGCCATTGATGCTATACCTGAAGGTCTCGAGGTAGATTTTGTCTTCTAGTCAATGCTTTGTTCTTAAGTTCAAACTTTATTAACATTTGAAAAAAACTCTTGAACTCATAGGTTACTTCGGAATTAGCTCCCAGCTTCGTTAGCGAGATTGGAGCTGATAAAGTTGAATTCATCTTCAAGAAGCCTAATGGTTTCAGACCCGTCGGCAGCTACTCCACTCGTTGTATGGCAAAGCCTGATGCTTCTGTTGATCTTCTCCTCCACTTGCCTAAGGTCAGTTTCTAATGCTTATCTCCAAGTTTTGAAATCAATGTTGTGTGGTTTAACTATAGACTGGTGCTTGCAGGAATGTTTTCATGAGAAAGATTATATGAATCATCTATACCATGCCAAGCGATGTCTATATCTTTGTGTACTTAAGAACCATTTGTTGTTGTCATCGTCTGTTGAGAAAGTTGAATGGTCAGCCTTACAGAACGAGGCGAGGAAGCCAGTCTTAGTTGTTTTCCCAGGTATGTGTGCTCTAGTTTTTTTTTTCGCTAAGAAAGGTGAGAATGTTTTGACGCCGAGAATGAGAATGTGTTTGCAGCTAAGAAAGTTGATCACTTACCTGGATTTTCCATAAGAATAATACCTTCAGCAAAATCACTGTTTGATGTTGCAATGCTGAGTATGAGCAGCAACAACCTCCCTTCTGTTACTGCAGGTAATGTGGTTTGTTTCAGGAATGTTGAGTTTTCTCTTGACGAATATGTTGAGACAGCTGTTTAATGATCATTATGATTTGTTTTGATGATAAAGATGGTGACTCTCTGCCCACGCCCACTTACAACTTAAGCATATTGGAGGACATGTTTCTGGAGGAAAATTCTAATCTTCTCGAGAACAGATTATCTCAGTGGAAAGCGTTGCCAGATGCTTTGATATTGCTAAAGGTATGTATAGCTAACATGTATTGTCTACCCTGTGTTTATTGGAGTCTGTAAACCTGTATGGTTGTGTGCAGATATGGGCTAGACAAAGGAGCTCGATATACGCCCATGACTGCTTGAATGGCTTTTTAATCTTCGTGATAGTATCATTCCTTGCAAGATTTGGCTACATTGAAAAGTCACAAAACGCACTGCAAATATTCACAAAGACACTGGAATTCATAAGTATGCTTATGCAGCTTAAGTTTATTTTCTGTAAGTATTTGATTCTGCATCACGGATAACCAACGTTTGTTAATCCTGTTGGCAGCCACTCATGATTTTGAGGGAAGCGGTCTATTTTTTACAGCAGGGAAGACCAAAATACTTGCCTCGACAGAGGTGCGTTTTCTACTTGCCTATCAGTGTGTTTTATTTTTGTTTTCGATGCAGTATGAGTCTGCACTGGTGCTATTGGATCCATTTGCTACTGAAACAATCAGAGAGAATTCCACTAGTTTATAGTTTCATTGTGGTGTATAGCCTTAAGGCATCGTCTAGTAATCCGAAGAGTACAAATGGCAGTTTTAATACTGCTGGAAAAACCTTATGTAGCCACTCGTGATTACAGTCGAAGTTTTCTTGATTAACAGTATTATTGCAAGTATCATCAATGGAAGAAACTCTCAGTTGCGCACCTCGGTGCTGTGTTCCCTGTATACTGTGATTTACTGATAGTTAACCTTTAAATTTCAGGAGAATAAGAAATTCAAAGAGTTGTTCCCTGTTCTTATATGTGATCCATCTACACACGTGAATCTGGCTTTCCGGATGACCAGTATTGGACTCCATGAGGTATCTTTTTTTTTGTAGCTCGCTTTACTTGATAATTGATCCAATGCTGTGGTTGTCTTTGTGACTTGTTCATGTAATTTGTTTGTTGGTATCGCAGCTCCGACATGAGGCTTCGTCAACTCTTACACGTATGAAACTCAGTGATGGAGGATTCGAGGAGGCTTTTATGACCAAGATCGACTATCCTGTTAAATATGACCATTGCATACGGTAACCTTACTGATCTATTTGTATTGTTAGGGATGGAAGTGGCTGGGTATGTTCCTACTTTTGTCAAAGATTTTCGTGCATGTGAAAGTATGCGATTTTAAAATTCAAGATAGTTGAATTATCGATTGCCTTTATTCTATTATATCTAATCAACTCCAAGATTTTAAATTTATCATTTTTTTTCATGTGCTAATTTTTATTCTTTCTAGTTAGCAATCCTAACATCTAAGTTCTCTTAGGTTACACCTAGAAGGGAAAATAGCAGAACCTACGTCAGTGTTTTGTTTGGACAAGGAATATTGGAGAATTTATGAGCAGAAAGTGCATAGCCTGCTGGAACAAGGACTTGGTGACAGAGCAAAATCAATCCGTGTTGTTTGGAGAAATGCCAATCAAGGCTCGTATGTTGAAGATGTATGTTTTTTTTTTCTTCCTGATTTACGATTACCTTTCAATGCATCGAAAATTGTTCTAACAATTATAACTGGCTTTGAAACAGGGCTTGTCAGTTCTTGACAGAGAACCACTTTTTATTGGCATATCTATCAGATCAACCGAAAATGCGTTTAGAATGGTTGATATTGGACCAGATGCTGATAACAAGGAAGAGGTACATCAAGATTTCTTTATCATCCTTGGCTCCTACGGTCTTACTAAATAGCATATCTTTTTCTAGGTACTCAAGTTTCGAAAATTTTGGGGGGACAAGTCTGAGCTAAGGAGGCTTGAAGATGGAAGAATAGCGGAATGCACAGGTGTGTTATCAATACATGCTTCTTGACAGAGTTCAATAAAGAAGTTTCAAGTTTATGCAAGCTGAATATTTGCCTATTTCATTATCTTAGTCTGGGAGACTCAGCAGTGGAGAAGGCATCTTATCATGAAACAAATGATTGAGTATATCTTTGAGCGGCATCTTTCACTCTATTCCGATGATATTGTTCAATTGGTTGATCAACTTGACTTCTCTCTGCTCTACGGAGATAAAGGTATTACTAAAATCATTGAACTTTTCACTTCTCTCTATGCACTGCGCGTTTGTCTCGTTATGGTTTCAAACTAATTATGCAATAATGCTGATGTCTCAGACCCAACATTTGGAAATTCGCTTTATGTCTTCAAAGTTCTCTCAAAGTGCTTGCTTGAGATCAAAGGCATTCCTCTAAACGTTTCTGGCATTCAGCCTTTAGATTCAGGTTAGTTTTCGTGTAGTACTGTTTTGCAGTGAGCTTATAGCAAACAAGTGTGTAATGATGTTTGCAGTATCTGTGATATCTAATATTCCTCGTGTTTTGTAGCTCTTAGGCTCACATCGGTGTTCCCTCCTGAACCTCACCCACTGGTTTGCGTGAAAATTGTTGAGCGAAGACTACATGAACATATGCCATCTTGCATACCGACAATGGAGGTCATGATTCAGGTAGGATCAGTACTACGCTTGATTGATAGCGTATATATGGTTGTTAAGTTAGTTATCTAAGCTCCCCAGTTTTTTTCTGTTCGCAGCTAGAAGGACCTGGTGATTTGGAAATTGAGAAAACGAAAACTGACTTCCTTCTTCAAATTGTAAAGAAGTAGGTTAAACTGTTGTTAGAAACACTTCATACTATTAAGCCACAGTATTATATAAATTCGTACAAATGAAAATATTGACAGACTTCAGAAGGTTAAGGGCATAACGCGACCAGCTACTGAGAATAACGTTGTTTTCATGGGTGGTTACGCGTTTCGTCTGAGTATTTTACATGAAAGTGAGATTTCTTCTCTTGCACTCATAATATCTTCTGAATAGAAAGCCTATGTGATTCTGACTTCCTGTGGTACTTCTTCTGAGTTGCAGTTGGACCTGACCGAGTGAAGGATCTTTCCTCTACCGATAAAATGCTTTTCTTTCGCTGTCAACATGCAAAAATGATCTATGGTTTGCAAGCCGGATTTCCTACATATGCACCAGTTGCAAGGTAAAAGGCGATAGACTTTACATGTATACTTTTGCTTGCTTTGATGTTTCATAACCCCATACCGTGTCCGCTATCTTAAGGCTTGCAAAAAGATGGGTTTCTGCGCATCTCTTTTCTGGTTGCCTAGCAGAAGAAGCCATTGAACTTTTGGTTGCACATGTCTTCCTCACACCTCTCCCACTTGGTGTTCCTCTCTCTCGCTTCAGCGGATTCTTAAGGTTTGTTTCGGCTACCATGATTTTGATTTTACAAAAACACAATCTACTAACGGTGTTAACCAACAATTAAAACACTACATCTTTTTTTTTTTCGCTGGAATGTGTAACAGGTTCTTGCGATTACTAGCAGACTATGACTGGTGGTCCTGTCCGCTGATTGTCGACAGAAACAGTGACTTTGGCATAAATGACCACAAGGACATCAATGTGAGTCCTCTTTTTTTTTCTTTTTCTTTTTTTAAATAGTGTATCTAATGTTGAGAAATATTTGTTAGAAACGACATATGTAAATGCTTTCTGTGCTTTTTAGGATAACTTCATGTCAAGTAGAAAGCGCGATGAAGAGGGCAGACAAAACATAAGTTCAGCCATGTTCTTGGCTGCTCCTTACGACAAGGCATCAGAGGCATGGACAACATTTTCACCAACTTGTCGGTTAGCAAACGCTTTTGAAAAGCATCTTAGCGTCGCTCTGTCTTTTTTTTTTTTTTTTTTTTTTCTTCTGATAGTTGTAACTCCAATTTACTATAACTTTGTTAAAGGAACAAAAAAGGTTGGTGGCTTCTGCTCGAAGCAGTGCAAACGTATTAAGTAAACTGGTACTGCAAGAACACAATGATTCTGTTCAATGGGAGGTGAGTGAAATGCATTGAAAACACATTGCGTTGTGCTTAGCTGGTATTACAAGTAACATGATGTTGACTGGTATTAATTGCATCTATATATGTTGCAGAGCCTTTTCAGACCTCCTTTGGACAAGTATGACGCAGTTGTTCTTCTCCATAGAGAAAACCTACCTTACCCACGTCGTCTTTTGTTTCCGCCTAAACTTAACCAAGGTCCTAAAGGTGGCTCTATGTCTCCCTCTCTCTCTTTTGTTTCCGTCGCTAAATCCAAAAACTAATGTACTCCAGTAATTATTAGCAGGGGATCATGTAGCACGTTGGGAGGCGAGTACATATGTTAACAGATTCTTATTGCCTGGATATTTGGAGAGAAGCCATGAGCAGCTTAAGGAGGAGTTAATGTTGGACTCCGATCCAACCAAGTGCTTCTTGAGTGTGTTGGAGGCAAGTTTTCTAATTCAAAACAGAAACATTAAAACTTACCGGGGTTCTTATCGTGCGCTGTTGTCTGCAGAAACGGTTTGGGATGTTGTTGAAGCCGTGGTATGACCATTTAGGAGGTGACTTGATTGGTTTAACTTGGACTAAACAGAAGTCAAAGGTAAAACAAACAAAACAACTTTCTTTAAACCAACAAAAAAAGGGCGGGTGAATATAATCAAATGTTTAATGTTCTGATTTACAGAAACGAAAACGAGATGAAGATGAAACTGATCCGAAAGAGATTTTAAAGGCGGTAGGCGAAATGGGAAAAGGGTTGGTGAGAGATATCTTAGTTGCTCAAGTCTCCATGACGTTTCTAAAAGCTTAGTTTCAAATCTCCTAGTTCTGACCGATTAGATATCAAAACTGTTTATCAATCTTGATGAGTACACATCATATGTTTTCTACAATACCAGTCGAACACAATCTTTTTATATAATGTTTTTACAATACCAATCAAACACAATCTTTCTTTTGTTATAATTTAACTTCCAACCGAAACGGTTTTTACAACAAGTGCCACTTGGTTTTCTCAAGACCCATCAATCATCATTTTCACCAAACAAAATAAGCTCAAAAAACTCTGCAAACCGACAAACAAAGAAATATGGTTTAGTCTCTAGAACCTGTGTTTCCTATACATTAATCTCGAACTTGTCAGATGGCATCTAGAGACATACAGCGCTCTTGATATCTCTCACTCAAGTTTTTGAAAAACATCAGGGTAATGTCACAACACTACTCCATTCAGTAGTACATCAACTTGAAATCTTATATGTTTTTTTTTTTTTTTATTCTCGTCCATACTCTAAGTATCAACCATCATGAAAATATAGAATTTGTGTTACAAATGAATTCTATTTTGTAGAGTCTTTGGAAAAATATAACTTCTCCAGTATGGACCATGTAGAACCGGCTGACATACACAATTCA
Organism: Brassica napus; assembly: GCF_020379485.1. NCBI lineage: Eukaryota > Viridiplantae > Streptophyta > Magnoliopsida > Brassicales > Brassicaceae > Brassica > Brassica napus. The sequence continues at coordinate 6,448 of NW_026014028.1, read as the reverse complement.
AATTTCTTTAACACATGATCTCCAACATTGAGAATGAATGATCAGATTCATCGTCTTCCTGATCTTTCAAGCCTTTAAGCTTTCTCTTTCACCAACTGCTCCATGTACACATCCTCGTCTTCATCATTCCTGATTGCTGACGTATAAGGTGACAAAGATTCTTCTAATACATCTTTTAAACCAAGGACAGACAGATGTGCTAGCATCCTCTTCTTCCACAATGAAAAGTCTCTCTTCCCATCAAACGCCACACCTCAACTCTTGCATTCGCTATTGAAAATGACACCTTGTTGAAACACAACAGCAAAACTGTTTGATCTAAAATCAGAATCAAACACAAACTCGATGATACACTCTTTGGCGAACTCGAGAACATAAGTTAGAAAGTAGAAAGTATGAGTTTGTAGAATTATTCAAATCAGAAGAAGAACATTGACAAGATAGACACTAAGTATTTGTTTACCCAGAATTCACCTAAAATGGCTACGGATCTGGCAAGGAGGCAACTCACTATAATCTTAAGAACAAAGATCTAGCACATTTCTCTCTCTCTCAATCTTACAAATCTGCTTGCTTTGCATAAGAGAGAAGAGAACACACAAACTCTTCTTATATGGAAGGAGTTTGTTACATTAACCTAGTTGGATTAGGGCATTCAACATTTCCATAAACTTATTAAGAATATTTATGAAATACTTGCAACTCGTTATAAGTAGAAAGAGAGAAAGAAGAATTGGTGTATCTTATTCCATGAATAATGAACTCCTTATATAGGGATATAATATGAGAGTTTAGCTTGTAGACCAAGTACAAGTAAATCTTGGTGAAAAAAGACTTTCTATAATCAATGTCACAATATTCATAACACTTCCCCTTGATGTCTATTATACCAAAGTACTTTCAAAACACCGTAGATGTTGCCTCGTTAAAAACCTCACCAACTCAATGGGAGAAACCATGGTTAAGGGAAAAAGCGTGCAACGCGTAATAACTTCCCCTCATGTGTACATACGTCGAAATCTTTGAGACAACGTAGTTTGATAAGAGGAACTAACTTCTTGAAAGTAGTAGTGGTTAGCGCCTTGGTAAATAAGTCAGAGAAATTGTCACTTGAACGAACTTGTGGGATGAACATCACCATTCTTCTGCAGTGTATGAGTCTTGATATGATTTGATCTTCCTCGATTCTCTTGACTTCAAAGACTTTAGATCTGTGATAGACTTTTGACTTTGAAACTATAATAATTATTTTAGGTGTCTATCATTTGTGTGTTTTTTGTTGTCTCGTTAAAACCTTGTTAAGGAAAAACCATTGGAATGAAAACCATAATAAAGAAAAAGAGTACAACCACACATATTTCACATTTCTTTCTCTGAAAGCAATCTTCAGGAGATGCATTCCAATCAGATAAATCTCTTTTGAAATTGAGAATATTATAATGCTCTTTCCATTAGAGTATGCAAAGTATATAGACTTCTGATCCACAATTCTTATTTGATATAGACAATATTTTCTTGGTCTATTTAGAATTTAAACCAAATTTCTTACATACAATCTTCTAGACATTCGTCTCATACATGCGAATAACTCAATCATAACTATAAATTTACTATTATAACTTTCTTTCTTATCATATGAAATTACACTTTTCAATTACAAAAAATATTAGTAATTTGCTCAATAACACTTTATATATTGTACTTCAAGACCAAACATATATGAGCATCTTAAATAAAGTCCTCTAAGGATCTTTATGATAAAATCTCATTTTAAGACTCTAGCTTAGAATACATAAAGACAATATGACAATGTCAAGAGTTTTCTTCCAAAATACAATTTTTCTATAACTCTTAAGTAATTTTTGATTTTATTTTCACATGAACTTGAAAGATATATAAGCAACAATTGATTAACAAATTCTAATAAATTATGGGGAAATTGCGAGAAATATCATTTTCAAAGTACCACATTTCATGTTTACACTAACCACTTTTACCCTCATTTTTAATGAAGGGTAAAGACTTTATAACCATTTGATTAACTTTGACAAAAAAACCTATGGTTAACTAATCTAAACTTAAAACATCAACTCTAAACCCTAAACCCTGAAACATCAACTCTAGACCCTAAACTCCGAAACATCAACTTTAAACCCTAAACCTTAAACTTTCAAATCTAAATCCTAAACATCAACTCTAACCCCTAATCGTAAACCCTAAACCCTATATTTTCCATAATTCGAACCCTAACCCTAAATCCTAAACCCTAAACCTTCAAATCTAAACCCTAAAACATCAACTATAAACCCTAAACATAAACCCTAAACCATAAAACCCTAAACCCTAAACTTTCAAATCTAAACCCTAAAACTTCAACTCTAGGGTTTTACGGTTTAGGGTTTAGAGTTGATGTTTTAGGGTTTAGGGTTAATTTTTTAGGGTTACTCTTAGGGTTAAGGTTTAGGGTTTAGTGTTGATAGTTTAGGGTTTAGTGTTGATGGTTTTGGATTTAGAGTAATTTTCGGGTTTATGTTTATAGTTGATATTTTAGGGTTTAGAATTGAATGTTTAGGGTTTAGGCATCCAGCTAATAATAATCTAATATTCATAAATAATCGTTGGACTGTTTGAAGTTAAGCTTTGTTTTCTCGATGACATGTTTGAAGTTAGGCTTTTTTTCTCGTTGGAAATGTTTGAAATTACTAACTTTTGGTCTGTTTAGTTTTGTTTTTTTATCACCCGACTTTTGTTTTTTTTTTTTCGAGTGGACATGTACGTGGTTGTTTTTGGTTTGAATTTATTTATTTGTTCATCTTTGAGATTGTGGATACATTAGCATCTATATCCATAGCCTTTAATGTCATTGTTTTTTTTAATCTATGCTGTTTAGTGTTTAAGTGACTGTCCACCACATCAAGCATTGATTTCCTATCCATAAATTTGAGAGATTTTATTCTTTTTATCATAGTCACATTCTTTTTATCTATGGTCATGGCGTCCACATCCACAACATAACCAAGATGTTGATACAAAAATAAAGTAATAATTTCAAACTATTTTGAGTTTTAAAAAAATTATTTCGAAACAAAATAAAAAAATTCACGTTCTATTGGAACTGTGAGCCAATTTCTCTTTCGTCTTATAAGGGGATAACCGTCCACATTCTATTTGGGCCCAACACAAAGTGCCTTACAAGTAGAAAGTGTCCATATATGCAATAGAAACTCAAAATATGTCCCAAATGGTAATCAACTCTAGATGAAAGATAGAGAAAAATTGACAAGACTGAATAAATGATGAGACTTTTTTTAGTATTGTTTTATTCGAACCTCAAAAAGTATACAAACTCAAAAGAGATAACAACACTCACCAATAGGTGTTATAAGAAAGCTCAAATGAACAAAAAAGAAACAATTTATATTAGAGAAAGTCCAACCAACATATTGGTTTATGCGAACCAATTTCTAGCAAAAGTTGTAACCAAAAGAGGCGCTACACATGGTTCGGGTCCTAGTTCAAGGAAAAATATCAATTGGGTAATAATGTTAGGAACCTGATAAAATTTGAGTCCAATTCGGTTTTCGGCTCTCATTTTTGGATAATTTTGAATAATTCGGGTAAAAGTCACATTTTGGATTTTGTTTGATGAAATATCGGATAGCTCGGATAAATTTAAATATTTTGAATAAATTTGTGGTGATTCTGTTCTATTGGGGAATTACGAAAATTTTAAATATCTCGGATAAAAAGTAATAGGGTAATCCATTATTGGGTTGTTCGGTTATAATATTATTGTTAGAATATTTGATAATTTAGAACTTAAGATAATTAATATTTTTAAGGTGTATAAAATGTATTTAAAATATTCAGGTACCCATTCAGTTCTCGGTTTAATTTCAATTTGGTTTCGGATTTTTGTTTCAGCGATATAGGAACTGTTAAGATATTTGTTAACATTGATTTAGTTTTGGTTTTGTTTTTATGTTATTTCAATTCGGTTTTTTGTTCTCAATATATGCCAAAATTTAATTTTTTTTTTGTATAATTTGTCTTGTATTTGATAATAACTGATTGGAACTTATTTTAATAATAGGTTTTTATATCAATACTGTTATTACATAAAATTTGTTGCAGGCATCCAGCTAAAAATAATCTAATATTCATCAATAATCGTTGGACACGTTTGAAGTTAAGCTTTGTTTTTCTCGTTGACATGTTTGAAGTTAGGCTTTTTTCTCTCGTTGGAAATGTTTGAAATTACTAACTTTTTGGTATGTTTAGTTTTGTTTTTTTCATCACCCGACTTTTTTTTTTTTTCGAGTGGACATGTACGTGGTTGTTTTTTTGGTTGAATTTATTAACTTGTTCATCTTTGAGATTGTGGATACATTAGCATCTATATCCATAGCCTTTTAATGTCATTGTTTTTTTTAATCTATGTGTGTTTAGTGTTTAAGTGACTGTCCACCACATCAAGCATTGATTTCCTATCCATAAATTTGAGAGATTTTTCTTTTTATCTATAGTAACATTCTTTTATCTATGGTCATGGCGTCCACATTCACAACATAACCAAGATGTTGATAAAAAAATAAAGTAATAATTTCAAACTATTTTGAGTGTTCAAAAAAAATATTTCGAAACAAAAAAAAAAGTTCACGTGCTATTGGAACTGTGAGCCAATTTCTCTTCGTCTAATAAGGCATAACCGTCCACATTCTATTTGGGCCCAACACAAAGTGTCTTGCAAGTAGAAAGTGTCCCTATATGCAATAGAAACTCAAAATATGTCCCAAATGGTAATCAACTCTAGATGAAAGATAGAGAAAATTGACAAGACTGAATAAAAGATGAGACTTTTTTTTAGCGTTGTTTTATTCGAACCTCAAAAAAGTATACAAATTCAAAAGAGAATAACAACACTCACCAATAGGTGTTATAGGAAAGCTCAAATGAACAAAAAGAAACAATTTATATAAGAAAAAGTCCAACAACATTGGTTTATAGCGAACCAATTTCTAGCAAAAGTTGTAACCAAAGAGGCGCTACACATGGTTCGGGTCCTAGTTCAAGGAAAAATAATCAATTGGGTAATTACGTTAGGAACCTGATAAAATTTGAGTCCAATTCGGTTTTCGGTTCTCATTTTGGGATAATTTTGAATAATTCGGGTAAAAGTCACATTTTGAATTTTGTTTGATGAAATATCGGATAACTCGGATAAATTTAAATATTTCAAATAAATTTTTGGTGATTCTGTTCTATCGGGGAATTACGAAAATTTTAAATATCTCGGATAAAAAATAAAAGGGTAATCCATTATTGGGTTGTTCGGTTATAAATATTATTGTTAGAATATTTGATAATTTTAGAACTAAAGATAATGAATATATTTAAGGTGTATAAAATGTATTTAAAATATTCAGGTACCCATTCAGTTCTCGGTTTAATTTTAATTTGGTTTCGGATTTTCTGTTTCGGCGATATAGGAACTGTTAAGATATTTGTTAACATTGATTTAGTTTTGGTTTTTTTTTCATGTAATTTCAATTCTGTTTTCCGTTCTCAATTTATATGCCAAAATATAATTTTTTTTTTGTATAATTTGTCTTCTATTTGATAATGACTGATTTGAACTTATTTTTAATAATAGGTTTTATATATCAATACTGTTATTATATAAAATTCGTTGCAGGAATAATCTAATATTCTGAGTATATGTTATCTCTAAGTCTGAGACTAAACAACTTGCTGCTGTTACCTGTTAGTAGCACATATAAAGCTACCGGAAATTTGATCAAGAGATTCAACGCTTGAAACATGATAAAGTTTATAAGTAGGTAAATCAGTCCTAATTTTAGAACATATTATATACTACATGAGTTGTTGGTTTCCGTTTACCAAACATATAACCGGTGATATATAAGGGAATATTAAATCATCTCAAACTTGCAAGAACAAATGCTGCATTAGCAATGTAGAAGATGGAAATGCTAAGAAGCTTTTCGGAAGTGGCCAAAACGATTACGTTGGCTCTACTGTGTCCCATTTGTCTGTCACATTGTATAAGAGATGAATTAGCCAGTTGCTAACACAACGCAAAGAGGAAAACAACATGACCAATTCATAATAATCATTTTGGGGGGAAAGTGAGTAATAATAAGTGTAGATTTATCGAAAGAGGTTACCTTTTTTGTTGTTTGAAAATCTTCTTTACCCGAAGTTTTATAAAAGTCATCGAGTGTATTTGTTTGCATAATCATAGCTTTGTGATAAAGACCATTGACACTGAAGCACTGCAATATGGAACCTGTGCGAGTAAAATGCATATCAAATAACAATGAGTTTATCAAAAAAAGAAAATTGTACATACAATCAAAGTCCAAGTTCAAGAACAATTCTATTTCAAGCAGGAAATACAATAACAGCAAGAAAGAAAAATTACCAA